>NW_021163585.1:0-35198 GCF_004324835.1 Dendronephthya gigantea | reverse complement strand
TACATATATTATACAACAAAGAATAAAAAACAAGTCCTATAAGTGTCCATATAACTTTAATCTGCATGTAGAACTCTAGTTCTGGTAATTAAGTCTGTCAAATAACCATTTTGTTTCGTGGATAAAACAACTGCAGCCGGTTGTTTGAAGGCTGTTTAGCTTAAATTGTAGTTAAGTAAAATTATATACATTTCACACATTTTGAGGAGGATTCAATTGAAATATTATGCACTAAGTAATTGAAAACAATATGGTGTCACTGAAATTGAAATATTTTAGCTTGGTTTTTTTATGAATGTATAAATTTATTCAATATTTTCTAGATAAAATTATTACCATACTGCAGTTTTCCCACCAAATAAAATGACTGTGCAAGAAAAATAGCAAAAATATAACTAGGCTATTATACTAAATATATTTACATGTACAGAACATGTAAATAGTAGAAAATGGAATGTCATATAGTTACTGATGTCCAGATGCTTTCAACTTGGTTTTCTCAACTTGCACAATATTATTAATCTTTGGTGCCATAACTTGTCATATGTCTGCCTCTTTTCCCTCAAACCTTTTTGCACTATACTTTAGACACAGCTAGAAAAGGTAAAACTCATCAATAACTGAACCAAGATATGTATATAAGATATATTAACTTAGACCAGACATAATTACTAACAATTATACTGCTTACCATATATACTCTTAACTTTCTCTGGCTCTGGTTTTGCATCCTTTTCTTTGAATTAAGCTAGGCATTTGAAGCCTTTCCAGTGACGGAATGAGAGCAAAGTTGTTCTTGCATCCACGGCACTGCATAAACAAAACCTTTCACATTTAGTATTGCTTTAATAGAGCTCCATTTTGACCTTTGGTTAGTGTGATGCTTGGACAAAAGGAAATCTGTAAATTTTAACAGTAAACACACAATTAAACACTTGAGACCTAGCTTATATTTAATTCAATTTTAATGATATATAAAATTTATCTAGAGCTAGTGCAAATGTCTTGACAGAAATAATTTTTAGTTGGAATGGCTCTATATTATGGTGGTATAAATAAAAGGTGTAAATAAAATGTTCAAATAAAAAGTTTAATCTAAAGGTGAATAAAAATTTATGAGATTAATTATAATGGTATACAAGAACATATGTTGCCTATACAAACATATAGCATTTATAGCATATACAAAACACACTCACCACTGAATTCCAATACTTTAGATACACATGTTGTTGTAGATGGGTCAATGAACTTTTGATTATTTTTTAACTTTAGAAATTTCTCATTGCCATGGCCTTTCTTTCTCACGATCCTAGTCACCTTTCACGCATTTACAAAATTATCCATATCTTCTGATTCTTCTCGCATACTAAAGCGCGTTTCACCACCCTCCTATGATTCCTCTTTGACAAATTCAAAGAATGCGTATTTTATGTTAAAATACGAAAGAAAAACGCACTAAATTCTACCAGTATCAGTTATAAAACGTTGAATCAACGGATGACAAACTACAGACAAATACGCGCTCAAAATTTGAAAATAATGCGTGGCGGTTAAACAAGTCCCGCATAACCTTGCGGTCTTGTTTTGGCAAAACGCCCGCCATCTAACCTGCGAACGGGCATATTATGAAACAGATATGACTCATATGAGATATGTCATATGTGTGAAATATTCGTGAATTGTCTTTACAAAACGAATGATTTCTGCTGAGAATTTTAACTTTAAGACTTTAAAAGTATGTCGTCGAGAGAACCTTACAAAAAATGCGAATATAATTCTCGACCAATGAATAGTGTAGTAAAAATGTTATATTTTAAATTGCATAAAGGTCTCATTCTGTATAACATATATTCTATAGAATATTGTGTACAGCATATTCTATAGAATATATTATTGGATATTTAATGTGAATGTGCAATAGAATATTCTATAGCATCTCTAAATTCTATAGAATATTGTGTACAGCATGTTCTATAGAATATATTTTACTGTGAATGTGCAATAGAATATTCTATAGCATCTCTAAATTCTATAGAATATGGCAATGGAATATGCTATAGGATAAGAAGTCCTATAGAATATTCTATGGGTTTAGAATATGTTATAGCATATTCTATAGGATTCTATAGAACATTTTCGTAAGGGCAGTGTTGTTGACGTTTTCTGTTTCAACTAATATATCCAGAAAAATTAAAAATGACTATTCTACATGTGATATGCAATACAATACTCGATAGGAATTAGAGGGCCTTCCATGCATGATATTTCCAACCTTCAAATATATCTTCTAGAAATAAAAAATTTTCAGTGATATTTGTTTCAGTTGCCTGGTTGATAGAGGTAGTTGCTTTGTTACCAGAGGTACTTTCTTGGGCATCAGAGATACTTGCTTTGGTGGCGGAGATACTCGCTTGGGTTTCAGAGGTACTTGTTTGGTAATCATAGCAAAAAATTGCCTGCTTGTTAGGAGTTAACATAGTTTGGTTGCTATTCCAGTCCTGAGAATTAATTGTTGGGGGCTGTGTGGTCCTAAATATACAGGAGTAAGAAATTTGAAATGAAAATTTTTAATCAGTTGGTTCTATTTTATTGGTTGTCAGTTGATAACAGTACTGTTTTTACCACACTAAATTCATAATTACCCAGAGATTCATCTTCAGTATTCTCAATATCATTGGCAAGTACAAACATATAAATATAGCATTATAGCAACATTTATGTCATTATTGTCATTAGGTGTTTCTTATAGGCCCTATAGCATTGTAGTGTGGGGCCATCCTAAGTCCTATGTCACACAACATCATGAAGTCCTGGTTTTTGGGGTACTTTTTATATCCAACAACATGGGACTGATTTTTAGGGCCAAAAATATAACTTGACCTGATTTCATCATTTCTGTATGGATTTTGTCATAAAAGATCATAAGTGAGGGTGACAAGAATTAAAAGTTGAAAAAATTTAAAACTGATGTTAACATACATGATTGGAGAACTGTACTGTATATGCTTTAATTACATGCAAATCAGTTTGTTATAGGTAAATAATCCTCACTTTTAAATTAAGTCAGAGACCTTGCACAAGTACAAGTTGACTCGATTATAAGGCCTTCCAATTGCTTCCTTATATCTCTCAACTGTAAATGGCTGTGAAGTTCCTGGAATAGTGTTAACCAGACCAAAGTCTGGGTACATCAGAACACAATCAAAGTCACCAGAATCCCTCAGGTGTTTATTATGAGCCAACTGCTTGTCCATCCCTAAACTCTTCACTTTACAACTGGAATCATTTTCTTTTTTTAAAATCGAGAGGTAGAAGAGAACCTTTTTTGACTTTTAGCTGCCTTGCTACTCCACATTCTACCAACCCACTATTTATCTATATAATTACAATTTCATAATAATCATAGATTGCATCATGTAAACTGATATGACAACTGTATAAATGCTAAACCAAATGCTATCTACCAAAATAATATTAAGTTTACTATTACTGCTAAGTTGTACTGCCAAATTTATCAATGTCTTATAACTTTAGAAATATATGATGATAAGGGGGAACCCGTCATGTGTCAATCTCTAGTATAAGTGTGAAATAATAAACAAACCTTTACAATTTCTTCCTTCTTTTTTTTTAATGATTTCGTTCTTTCATCTGATTTTCTTTTTTTCATTTCGTTAAAGGTTTGTTGACGTTGTTCTTGGTCTTTAGTTTCTCTGCTTGATCCTCTCTTCAGAAATTCTTCAAAAGTTAAAGTTTTTAAGCCACCACTTGCATTATTTGACATTTCCTTGGGCTTTGTAAGATTTCCGTCTTTTAATGCTGAGCCACAGGAATTGCAAAAATTTTCATTGCTGTTAACACATAGGTTTCCGCACGATGGACAAAACATCTATATATATATATATATATATATATATGCAGTTAAAAATTAAATTTTTATAACTTTATTGACGCCTCATCATATTAATACAATGTAATATTAATTAATACAGTTTTGGTCAAATCAATTGGGAAGTACACAAAGCAGATAAAAATGTTTATATTTAAAAGAGATCATTCCCAAACTAAAACAAAAAAAACTTGCTTATATGCGCAAAACCTAATTCTAGTACAGTACATGATGGGGAATGTGTACCACCTATCATCCAATGTGAATTTATTATACAACTAATATACATATACATTTGCATAAAAATGAATGTTGTGATTTGTGCCAATTCTAAGTTGTGAACACTACGGTACGCTGCGCAAATATATTTCCAAAAAGTATAAAAATGGAAGGAAATGCCCATAAAAATAACTTTTAAAGGTTTTTTAAAATCAAAGCTTACCTTATTTGCAAATTTGATACAAGCCAGATTGGAAGAACCACGTGTTTGTCATGGCGCTAATACTTGCACTCAGCGAAAATAGGCTTCCTTTTACTGACAGGGTATGTCTGTACCAGTCTGTACTTCCTTTTTCTCCGCGTTCAAGTTGTTGGTTTTGCGTTAGTGTTTTGAGTTTGCGTTCGTGTTTTGAATTTGCGTTCGTTTTTTGAATTTGCGTTCGTGTTTTGAATTTGCGTTTCTGTTTTGAATTTGCGTTCGTGCTTTCATGATTTGCGTTTATGTTTTTTGAATTTCGTTTGTGTTTTGAATTTGCGTTTGTGTTTTGCACCTCTGGGCCACCGTACTAATGTCTAGAAAAATGGACTAAAATTTATTCAAAGTACCAATATTTTATACCTCATATAGTAGAGATAACGTTCCTAATATGTTACAAAGCACATTTAGTACTTTAATTCGGATGGCCGTCCTCTCTTCACATCTAAAAAAAATTCCCATTAGCATAAGACTGAGGCTACATAAAAATACATCACGAACTTAAACAAAAATCAAAATACCAAAATATTACATTATTACAAAATTTTGTCCTCAAAGAAAGTCATAAAATTGTTAGCTAGATTCTGATCAGATTGGCACACAGGATATTAAGAATCAGGGGTATGATGTAGAAACTTTCCAATGGTTTTAAATAATTGCCTTTGGTCACTCCCATTATCTCTAACAATTTCAGAATAGTAACGAGTACGACTTTCCGATAATAGCTCACTGACACGGCGACATGGCTGACTGTCTTTTAGACGATCACAGGATTGTTTTGACTTACGCCATACCCGCTCGAGTTTCCTTCTGATACGTTTTTCGTTTTTAATTTGTTCAGTGTACCAAGGTGCAGCTGGATGACTAATTATCTCTCTGGTGATAAGTGGTGCATGATGATCCAGAGTTCTGGACAGCTCTGAGTTGTATTGGTTGACTTTTGCACTAATATCAGCCGTGTTCCCAGTGATAATCGGAGATAGCCTAATGTCATTAAAGAATGAGTCCATATTGATTTGTTTAATTTTACGCGACTCCACGACCCTTCTCTGAAACAATGTTTTTTTAAAATTGAGTTCACATGTACCGTGTAATGGTCAGATATAGATGGATCATGAACGTCAATAGATTGAACAATATTTCCCTCATGGCAAGACAAGATAAGGTCTAACGTGTGACCAGCAATGTGTGTTGGTTGTTGTACATGTTGTTCGAGATTAAAAGAATCAACAAGATTGAGAATTTTTTGTTGTGTTATATCCGACTTATCGTCTACATGGAGGTCAATATAATACGATTATATTTAGTATTTGAGGTAACACATTGATTTGCATACCCATCAGTTCGAAAGACTTAATGTGTGTGAACATGTTCGCCGAGTCCAGAGCTTGACTTTTAAAGTGTTATTGTATAATATACCAATGCCTCCCCATCTACCTTGTTGTCTCGAGATATGTTTAAAGAGTAGCCCTTCGGGGTGAAATTTCCAATAGATATAAGATCAAATTTGTCAGGGTAAAGCCAGGTTTTTGTAATCGCAAATATATCAAATTCATTCTCAACCACATAGTCTTTGACTAAATTGGCTTTGTTTCGAATAAACCGGCAGTTGAGAAGACCAAAAGAACAAAGCTGAGTAACAGCTGTATCAGGAGTGTTGGCAATTTTGAATGTAAAGGAATATTGATGAGATTGTTTCTCTTAATTAATATCATTTCTGCCATATATGTTTACAGGCTGATGATTTGCATGATGATAGTGATTGTATAGTGTCGCGGAGGTGTTTGCCAAGTAGGTATTATAGAAATATTCCTATAGGTCATATGGAACAACCAACCTTTCTGTAGATTCAACTGCCCAAGCATGGAACTAAGCTCCTCAGGATTTTAGCGGGTCGAAACGTGTTCATCAAACGTGACTGCTTTCGATGTTGAGACATCTTATCCGACTGATTATTATCAAAGATTGAGGACCAGGATTAGACTAAACATCCACACACATTGATAGATCCTTCTTAAAAGGCTTCGCAAAGGGACTAGACTAACAAATCAATGTTTCGTTTCTTTAGCAATCGCAAATGAGACTTTGTATTTAGATTCAAAACCAACTCGTTGTATGTTGACCCGACATCGAAAAGCAATATCTCTACAAATACTCAGGTTATGCCATCCGCAGCCATTCCGTCCAAATCCATGAAATTAGCATTCTTAAATGCCATATTAATTGGTCGAGATGTACAAAACTCGTTAGATAAAAAGTATCTTAAAAAAATATATAGAGCTACCGACCAACCGCCATATTGATCGTGAATTAAGCAGTATGGAAACACAATATTCATTTCCATACACGAAAAGGTGGTGATTCAATGATAACATCTCGTTACCAGCTTTAGATATTTTCTTTAAAAACTTGTTTAACGATTCGGATAGAAGCGAACGGAACGAGAAGAAGAGTTGTGAATCATTGTAAGTGTGTTTATTTCTATTTAAACCCGACAACTTTACTTGTTCAGGGAAAGGCATGTTAGAGTTGTTTGCTAGTAAAACTATGTACACACCTTGGTTGTGGTGGACAAAATATTGAATCATTGGTTTTTTTATTTGTAGATCACTAGCTGCCTGTGAAGGAACACACAAAATTTTATTAGAATGCTTCAAAAACAGCTGGATTGAAGGTTTTCAAACTTAAATGATCTCCCCATTGGCAAATCAATTGTTCGAATCTTACCATAACCGTGTTTCATTATAAATTCGTGAAATAGATAAAGTAAATTAAATGAACATGGCCGTTCAGCACAATAACTTGTACTCAATTGGCGAAGACAATGGTCCCAAAGTGGTAAATCGATGGTTCGAATCCTACCATAGCCGTTTTTCATTATAAATTTCGTGAAAAGAAATGCAGTAAACTAAGTAAACCATGGCCATTCCCCACAAGATCTTGTAGGCCAGTAGCTAAGACAACTGTCTCCCAAGTGGTAAATCGATGGTTCAAAACCTGCTATGCCCTTTTTCATTATGAACTTCGTGAAAGGATAAAGTAAACTAAATAACCAAGACCATCCAGCACAAGACCTGGTGCTCTAGTGGCAAAGACGATGGTCTCCCAAGTGTTAAATCGATGGTTCGAATCCTACCATAACCGTTTTTCATTATGAACTTCGTGAAAAGGATAAATAAATTAAATAACCATAACCGTTCAGCACAAGATCTTGCAGTCTAGTGGCGAGGACCCAAGTGTTAAATCGATGGTTCGAATCCTACCGTAACAGTTTTTCATTATGAACTTTGTAAAAAAAAAATAAATTAAGATAACCATAACCGTTCAGCGCAAGATCTTGTAGTCTAATGGCGAAGACAATCGTCTTCTAAGTAGTAAATCGATGGTGCGAATCCTGCCATGACCTTTTTTTTTATGAACTTCGTGAAAAGAATAAAGTAAATTAAATAACCATCGCCGCTCAGCACAAGACCTTGCAGTCTAATAGCTAAGACAACTGTCTCTTAAGTGGTAAATCGATGTTTCGAATCTTGCCAAAACTATTTTTTATTATAAACTTCGTGAAAGGATAAAGTAAACTAAATAACCATGGTCATCCAGCACAAGACCATGTGCTCTAGTGACGAAGACGATGTCTCTCAAGTGTTAAAATCGATGGTTCGAATCCTACCATAACCGTTTTCATTATGAACTTCGTGAAAAGAATAAAGTAAATTAAGTAAGTATAACTGTTCAGCACAAGAACTTGCAGTCTAGTGGCGAGGACGATGGTCTCCCAAGTGGTAAATTGATTGTTCGAATCCTACCATAACCGTTTTTCATAATGAACTTCGTGAAAGGATAAAGTAAACAAAATAACCAAGACCATCCAGCACAAGACCTTGTGCTCTAATGGCGAAGACGATGGTCTCCCAAGTGTTAAATCGATGGTTCGAATCCTACCGTAACCGTTTTTCTTGATGAACTTCGTGAAAAGGATAAATAAATTAAATAACCATAACCATTCAGTACAAGATCTTGCAGTCTAGTGGCGAAGAAAGCGATTCAAGCATTGTCAGATAAGTTTGAACACATGACTGCTGTTATATCACAAGTTCGGGATCTTATGGGTAAAAACGATGATAGCATTATACGAGAAACATCGCTTCTAGCTGCTGAATATACAAAGTTCCATGTAGAACATTCAAATGAAGTGTTTGTTAGTGATGTAAATGAAGTAGATAGCGATAGTAAGGCTACAAATAGAAAACAATTAGCGAGCACTGAGCCATCGAAATCGCTAGGAATTGTGATTACGAGCAACAATGAGAATACCAACTGGTTGAGTGAAAATCCCGCTAGTTCGAACCAAGACCAGGCCTTAAGTCCCGAAAATAACAAAGATATTGTAATTATTGACAGTCCAGTTGAGACCAATAAACAAGCTGAAAATGACAAGTTAACGTATGCTAAAGCTGCCGGATCAAAGCCGGTCTTAATCCCACAAATAGAAATGCTCTAAAACCACAACACATTTTACCACTAAGCATAACAATAGTAGGATTAGTGCTGATGGTTTTGTAGGAGTAGAGCGTAGGCGAAACCAAACAAAGAGAATATTCCATCTGGAATTGCAAGCAGCGTGAATGAAAAACATATCCAATCGTACCTCACGCAGCGAAATATAAATCCAACATTATTTCGGTCTTTCCCAGTAAACGTGAGGGAACGGTATCGGCCAAGGTACACATCCCCCCGCTGATTTCCCTCTTCTACAGCAAAAAGATTTCTGGCCCAAATTTGTGAGTTGCCAATTATGGAAATCTAAAGAAGCTTTGCGAAAACCAATAAAGCAAAAGCTGTAAACCAAAAGCAAACACCCCAAGGTGAAAACTCCTCAACTTCTGAATAATGGCTCAGATTTCAATTCGAATTTCTCCTAGCAATCGCGTAAATAAACGAAACAGACGCTGTCCTTATTCGAATCCTTCAAATTTGATTCATATTAAGAGATTGCCTGAACATTCCCTTTTGGTTAATACACGAAAGCAAGAATTTGTCCCGTCATTATTGTTGTCCAACACAATGTCGCTCGCTCCTAAACTTGATGAAATTGTGGAAACCATATTGACGTTAGACATTGACATTGCTATGTTTACAGAGACATGGTTAAAGGAATCAATACCAAATGAAGCAGTTAATATTCCTAATTATCAATTGTTGCGACGAGACCGAGTTCATAAATTACATGAAGGTGTCGGTCTATACGTGAAGTCATCAATATTTTGTCGACAATTATTAGATATGCAAAGCAAAAATGTGGAAGTGTTGTGGGCTCTGGCTACGTCCTTCTCGCTTACCTAGAGGGTTTCATCAACTTATAGTAGGTGCAACCTCGCAAGCCAGGCTCTTTTACCTACGCTCCACGGCCCACGCTACGGCAAAGACCCTGGTCAAGGCTGGTCATGTGACATCGCAAAACCTCCCAAAATATGGGAGGTTTTTAATTAGCGCTTAGTTCATATCCATGGGAGGAGTGGCAAAGTCGATATACCATTTCTGCTATTTTTAGCACTTGTCACAATCCAGATGACTTTGTACTAACGCAACTAAAAATAGCGGTTCACGCAATAAACTAAATAAATACAGCTAGTGTGGCGCAGCAAAAAACTCAAAAGAACAATAAACCGAATTTAGATTCAAATGCTATGTGTAGAGTGTATCATCGTCGATAGAATCGGTTTTGGTATCGTCACAAGTTCAGTTGATATTCAATACAGGCACTCGAAGGCCTGTCCTATCTTCTAAATTTGGGCGTTGATGAGCGAATTCAGAGGTCAAATAACAATAACGACACAGGTTATTTCGCTTTGCGATACAACAGCGGTCAATATTCATTATTCAGTCCTTAGAAACACGCTGTTTTAACTGATGTGACTTATGTGTCCCACCCATCCCCACACGGGAGCAGCATAACAAAAGAATCACGTGACCAGCCTTGACCAGGGTCTTTGCCGCAGCGTGGGCCGTGGAGCGTAGGTAAAAGAGCCTGGCTTGCGAGGTTGATAGTAGGTGTAGTTTATTGCCCAGAGTTTGGAGAATCTTTTTTTCACCACTAGGCTACGAGATCATGTGCTGAACGAGCATGAGTATTTAATTTGCTATATCTTTTTCACGAAGTTCATAATGAAAAACGGTTATGATAAGATTCGGACCATCGATTTACCATTTAGCAGACCACTGTCTTCACCACTAGACTACGAGATCATGTGTTTAACGCCTGTGATTATTTTATTTACTTTAACGTTTTCACGAAGGACATAATGAAAAACGGTTATGGTAAGATTCGAACTATCGATTTACCATTTGAGAGATCATTGTCGTCACCACTAGACAACGAGATCATGTGCTGAACAGCTATTTAATATTTGATTTACTTTAACCTTTTCACGAAGTTCATGATGATAAAACAGTTATGGTAAGATTCGAACCATCGATTTACCACTTTGGAGACCATTGTCTTCACCACTAGACTACAATCTTGTGCTAAAGTGTTATGATTATTTAATTTACTTTATTTTTTTTCACGAAGTTCATAATGAAAAAATGGGTATGGTAAGATTCGAACCATCGATTTACCATTTGGCAGACTACTGTCTTCACCACTAGACTACGAGATATTGTGCTGAACGGCTATGATTTTTTGATTTTCTTTAACGTTTTTGACAAAGGACATAATGCAAAAGGGTTATGGTAAGATTCGAACCATCGACTTATCACTTCGGAGACCATTGCCTTCACCACTACACTACAAGATCATGTGCTGAAGGGCTATGATTATTTGATTTACTTCATCTTTTTCACGAAGTTCATAATGAAAAAACGGGTATGGTAAGATTCGAACCATCGATTTACCATTTAGGAGACCATTGTCTTCACCACTAGACTACGAGAACATGTGCTGAACAGCTATTTAATATTTGATTTACTTTAACCTTTTCACGAAGTTCATGATTATAAAACGGTCATGATAAGATTTGAACCATCGATTTACCACTTGGGAGACCATTGTCTTCACCACTAGACTATGAGATCATGTGCTGAGCGGTTATGAATATTTGATTTACTTTAATGTTTTTGACAAAGGTCATAATGAAAAAGGGTTATGGTAAGATTCAAACCATTTACTTACCACTTGGGAGACCATTGCCTTCACCACTAGACTACAAGATCAGGTGCTGAAGAGCTATGATTATTTAATTTACTTTATCTTTTTTACAAAGTTCGTAATGAAAAAACGGTTATGGTAAGATTCGAACCATCGATTTACCACTTTGGAGACCATTGTATTCACCACTAGACTATGAGATCATGTGCTGAGCGGCTATGAATATTTGATTTACTTTAACGTTTTTGACAAAGCACATAATGAAAAAGGGTTATGGTAAGATTCGAACCATCGACTTACTATTTGGGAGACCATTGCCTTCACCACTATACTACAAGATCATGTGCTGAAGGGCTATGATTATTTAATTTACTTTATCTTTTTCACAAAGTTCATAATGAAAAAACGGTTATGGTAAGATTCGAACTATCGATTTACCATTTGTGAGACCATTGTCGTAACCACTAGACTACGAGAACACGTGCTGAACAGTTATTAATATTTGATTTACTTTAACCTTTTCACGAAGTTCATGATAAAAAACGGTCATTAAATTCAAACCATCGATTTACCACTTGGGAGACCATTGCCTTCACCACAAGACTATGAGATCATGTGCTGAGTGGCTATGAATATTTGATTTACTTTAACGTTTTTGATTAAGGACATAATGAAAAAGGGTTATGGTAAGATTCGAACCATTGACTTACCACTTGGGAAATTATTGCCTTCACCACTTGACCACGAGATCATGTGCTGAACGGCTAAGATCATTTGATTTACTTTAACGTTTTTGACAAAGGACATAATGAAAAAGGGTTATGGTAAGATTCGAACCATCGACTTACCACTTCGAAGACCATTGCCTTCACCACTAGACTACAAGATCTGGTGCTGAAGTGCTATGATTATTTAATTTACTTTATCTTTTTCACGAAGTTCATAATGAAAAAACGGTTATGGTAAGATTCTAACCATCGATTTACCATTTGAGAGACCATTGTCTTCACCACTAGACAACGAGATCATGTGCTGAACAGCTATTTAATATTTGATTTACTTTAACCTTTTCACGAAGTTCATGATGATAAAACAGTAATGGTAAGATTCGAACCATCGATTTACCACTTTGGAGACCATTGTCTTCACCACTTGACTATGAGATCATGTGCTGAGCGGCTATGAATATTTGATTTACTTTAACGCTTTTGACAAAGGACATAAAGAAAAAGGGTTATGGTAAGATTCGAACCATCGACTTACCACTTGGGAGATTGCCTTCACCACTAGACCACAAGATCATGTGCTGAACGGCTAAGATCATTTGATTTACTTTAACGTTTTTGACAAAGGACATAATGAAAAAGGGTTATGGTAAGATTCGAACCATCGACTTACCACTTCGAAGACCATTGCCTTCACCACTAGACTACAAGATCTGGTGCTGAAGTGCTATGATTATTTAATTTACTTTATCTTTTTCACGAAGTTCATAATGAAAAAACGGTTATGGTAAGATTCTAACCATCGATTTACCATTTGAGAGACCATTGTCTTCACCACTTGACTATGAGATCATGTGCTGAGCGGCTATGAATATTTGATTTACTTTAACGCTTTTGACAAAGGACATAATGAAAAAGGGTTATGGTAAGATTCGAACCATCGACTTACCACTTGGGAGACCATTGCCTTCAGCACTAGACTAAAAGTTCATGTTCTGAAGGGCTATGATTTTTTAATTTACTTTATCTTTTTCACAAAGTTCATAATGAAAAAACGGTTATGGTAAGATTCGAACCATCGACTTACCACCTGGGAGACCATTGTCCTCATCCCTAGGCTACAAGATCATTTGCTGAAGGGCTATGATTATCTAATTTGCTTTATCTTTTCACGTTGTTCAGAAAAAACGGTTGTGGTAAGATTCGAACCATCGATTTACCATTTGGGAGACCATTGTCTTCACCACTAAACTACGAGAACACGTGCTGAACTGCTTTAATATATTTGATTTACTTTAACCTTTTCACGAAGTTCATGATGATAAAACGGTCATGGTAAGATTCGAACTATCGATTTACCACTTGGGAGACCATTGTCTTCACCACTAGACTATGAGATCATGTGCTGAGCGGCTATGAATATTTGATTTACTTTAACGCTTTTGACAAAGGACATAATGAAAAAGGGTTATGGTAAGGCGAACCATCGACTTACCACTTGGGAGACCATTGCCTTCACCACTAGACTACAAGATCAGGCTGAAGAGCTATGATTATTTAATTTACTTTATCTTTTTTACAAAGTTCGTAATGAAAAAACGGTTATGGTAAGATTCGAACCATCGATTTACCACTTTGGAGACCATTGTATTCACCACTAGACTATGAGATCATGTGCTGAGCGGCTATGAATATTTGATTTACTTTAACGTTTTTGACAAAGCACATAATGAAAAAGGGTTATGGTAAGATTCGAACCATCGACTTACCATTGGGAGACCATTGCCTTCACCACTATACTACAAGATCATGTGCTGAAGGGCCATGATTATTTAATTTACTTTATCTTTTTCACAAAGTTCATAATGAAAAAACGGTTATGGTAAGATTCGAACCATCGATTACCATTGTGAGACCATTGTCGTAACCACTAGACTACGAGAACACGTGCTGAACAGTTATTTAATATTTGATTTACTTTAACCTTTTCACGAAGTTCATGATAATAAAACGGTCATTAAGATTCAACCATCGATTTACCACTTGGGAGACCATTGCCTTCACCACTAGACTATGAGATCATGTGCTGAGTGGCTATGAATATTTGATTTACTTTAACGTTTTGATTAAGGACATAATGAAAAAGGGTTATGGTAAGATTCGAACCATTGACTTACCACTTGGGAGATTATGCCTTCACCACTAGACACGAGATCATGTGCTGAACGGATAAGATCATTTGATTTACTTTAACGTTTTGACAAAGGACATAATGAAAAAGGGTTATGGTAAGATTCGAACCATCGACTTACCACTTCGAAGACCATTGCCTTCACCACTAGACTACAGATCTGGTGCTGAAGTATGTTTATTAATTTACTTTATCTTTTCCACGAAGTTCATAATGAAAAAACGGTTATAATAAGATTCGAATCATCGATTTACCATTTTGGAGACCATTGTCTTCACCACTAGACAACGAGATCATGTGCTGAACAGCTATTTAATATTTGATTTACTTTAACCTTTTCACGAAGTTCATGATGATAAAACGGTTATGGTAAGATTCGAACCATCGATTTACCACTTGGGAGACCATTGTCTTCACCACTAGACTATGAGATCATGTGCTGAGCGGCTATGAATATTTGATTTACTTTAACGTTTTGACAAAGGATATAATAAAAAGGGTTATGGTAAGATTCGAACCATCGACTTACCACTTGGGAGACCATTGTTTCACCACTAGACTACAAGATCATGTGCTGAAGGGCTATGATTATTTAATTTACTTTATCTTTTTCACAAAGTTCATAATGAAAAAACGGTTATGGTAAGATTCGAACCATCGATTTACCATTTGGGACCATTGTCTTCACCACTAGACTTCGAGAACATGTGCTGAGCAGCTATTTATATTTGATTTACTTTAACCTTTTCACGAAGTTCATGATGAAAAACGGTCATGATAAGATTCGAACCATCGATTTGCCACTTGGGAGACCATTGTCTTCACCACTAGACTATGACATCATGTGCTGAGCGGCTATGAATATTTGATTTACTTTAATTTTTTGACAAAGATCATAATGAAAAAGGGTTATGGTAAGATTCGAACCATGACTTACCACTTGGGAGACCATTGCCTTCACCACTAGACTACAAGTCATGTGCTGAAGGGCTATGATTTTAATTTACTTTATCTTTTTGACAAAGTTAATAATGAAAAAAGGTTATGGTAAGATTCGAACCATCGATTTACCATTTGGGAGACCTGTCACCACTAGACTACGAGATAATGTGCTGAACGGCTATGATTATTTGATTTGCTTTAACGTTTTTGACAAAGGACATAATGAAAAGGGTTACGGTAAGATTCGAACCATCGACTTACCACTTCGGGACCATTGCCTTCACCACTAGAGTACAAGTCATGTGCTGAAGGGCTATGATTATTTAATTAAATAAAGTTCATAATGAAAAAACGGGTGGTAAGATTCGAACCATCGATTTACCATTTGGAGACCATTGTCTTCACCACTAACTACGAGAACACGTGCTGAACTGCTATGAATATTTGATTTACTTTAACCTTTTTCACGAAGTTCATGATGATAAAACGGTCATGGTAAGATTCGAACTCGATTTACCACTTGGGAGACCATTGTCTTCACCACTAGACTAAAGATCATGTGCTGAGCGGCTATGAATATTTGATTTACTTTAACGCTTTTGACAAAGGAATGATGAAAAAGGGTTATGGTAAGATTCGAACCATCGACTTACCACTTGGGAGACCATTCCACCACTAGACTACAAGATCATGTGCTGAAGGGCTATGATTATTTAATTTACTTTATCTTTTTCACAAAGTTCAATGAAAAAACGGTTATGGTAAGATTCGAACCATCGATTTACCACTTTGGAGACCATTGTTCACCACTAGACTATGAGATCATTGTGCTGAACGGCTAAGATCATTTGATTTACTTTAACGTTTTTGACAAAGCACATAATGAAAAAGGGTTATGGTAAATTCGAACCATCGACTTACCATTTGGGAGACCATTGCCTTCACCACTACTACAAGATCATGTGCTGAAGGCTATGATTATTTAATTTACTTTATCTTTTTCACAAAGTTCATAATGAAAAAACGGTTATGGTAAGATTCGAACCATCGATTTACCATTTGTGAGACCATTGTCGTAACCACTAGACTACGAGAACATGTGCTGAACAGTTATTTAATATTTGATTTAGTTTAACCTTTTCACGAAGTTCATGATTATAAAACAGTTATGGTAAGATTCGAACCATCGATTTACCACTTGGGAGACCATTGCCTTCACCACTGGATTACGAGATCATGTGCTGAACGGCTAAGATCATTTGATTTACTTTAACGCTTTTGACAAAGGACATAATGAAAAAGGGTTATGGTAAGATTCGAACCACCGACTTACCACTTGGGAGACCATTGCCTTCACCACTAGACTACAAGATCATGTGCTGAAGAGCTATGATTATTTAATATACTTTATCTTTTTCACGAAGTTCATAATGAAAAAACGGGTATGGTAAGATTCGAACCATCGATTTACCATTTGGGAGACCATTGTCTTCACCACTAGACTTCGAGAACATGTGCTGAACAGCTATTTAATATTTGATTTACTTTAACCTTTTCACGAAGTTCATGATGATAAAACAGTTATGGTAAGATTCGAACCATCGATTTACCACTTTGGAGACCATTGTCTTCACCACTTGACTATGAGATCATGTGCTGAGCGGCTATGAATATTTGATTTACTTTAACGCTTTTGACAAAGGACATAATGAAAAAGGGTTATGGTAAGATTCGAACTACTGACTTACCACTTGGGAGACCATTGCCTTCACCACTAGACTACAAGATCATGTGCTGAAGAGCTATGATTATTTAATATACTTTATCTTTTTCACGAAGTTCATAATGAAAAAACGGGTATGGTAAGATTCGAACCATCGATTTACCATTTGGGAGACCATTGTCTTCACCACTAGACTTCGAGAACATGTGCTGAACAGCTATTTAATATTTGATTTACTTTAACCTTTTAACGAAGTTCATGATGATAAAACGGTCATGATAAGATTCGAACCATCGATTTGCCACTTTGGGAGACCATTGTCTTCACCACTAGACTATGACATCATGTGCTGAGTAGCTATGAATAGTTGATTTATTTTAACGTTTTTGACAAAGGACATAATGAAAAAGGGTTATGGTAAGATTCGAACCATCGACTTACCACTTGGGAGACCATTGCCTTTAGCACTAGACTACAAGATCATTTGCTGAAGGGCTATGATTATCTAATTTGCTTTATCTTTTTCACGTTGTTCATAATGAAAAAACGGTTGTGGTAAGATTCGAATCATCAATTTACCATTTGGAAGACCACTGCCTTCACCACTAGACTACAAGATCATGTGCTTAACGGCTAGGATTATTTCATTTTCTTTATCTTTTTCACGAAGTTCATAATGAAAAAACGGTTATAGTAAGATTCGAACCAGATTCGAACGTTCCTGGACTCGAATCCTAAGTTTTAAAAATGGGAGAGCATTGCGTTCACCACTAGACCAGCAGAACCTCAGGAGTGTCACTACACTGTTTTATTTTTACCTAATTTTTTATTTTAAACAACCTTTTTTCGAAGGATTTTACGTAAGTTTAAATACGTTTGCTTGGATGATGATGCTTTCTATTTTGTCTAAAACGCACAAACGTGAATCTTATTCGTAACTTTAACCTAATTGATTCATTTATGCTGACGCTACCGGGTGTCCCAAAAAAAGTACCTATTTTTAATTCAACATAACTTAAAAACGAACTAAAGAATTGCAATAAAATAGTCCATGTGTAGTTGAGTAATGTCTAACTTAAAGTTTGATATATTTGATATGAAGTTTGAGCAAGTAGTTTCCGAGATATTCGCGTTTAAAGACACAGTAACGTTTTGAAATGTGTCAAAAATCAGCAAATAATGGCTTGTTAAATGCAACAATCCGATATCTACAGGGGCAATTTCCTGGTCGACTCATGAGTAAACGTGGCGATTGGCCATGGCCTCCACGCTCCCCTATCCTGACGGTGTGTGATTTCTTCCTCTGGGGCTATTTAAACAGCAGATTTGGGAAGTTCCTCATGACCAACAACCTCAAAACTTGGGAGATCTTCGCGAGGCGATTGTTAGGTCATGTCGCTATTTGGACAACCACATGATTAAAAGGTCTTTTGATAGCATGCTGAAACGGGCAAGAAAGTGCGTTGCTGCTGGTGGACATGAATTTGCAGATGAATTAGAGCAAGTAAAAAACGATTTTTAGAAAAACAACTAAAAAATATGTTACAAGATACCATGTTAGGAACCGGTATTGTTGAAACAAGTTTAATAGGCCATTTTTTCCTGATTTTTGACAAGTTTCAAAACGTTGCTACGACTTTAAACGCAAATATCTCAGACACTACTCGTTCAAACTTCATATGTAATATATCAAACTTTAAGTTAGACATTACTCCACTTAATATAGATTGTTTGATTGCAATTCTTTAGTTTCCTTACAAGTTATGTTGAATTAAAAAAAGGTACTTTTTTGGGACACCCAGCATAATATCACAGGTATGGAGACCATTGAGAAAAGGTGCAGCGTTATTTCACCATAAGCTAGTTATATGCGGCCCAGGTGAAGCAAATGGTTACGGTGCGATTGTTTTGTATTTTTAATGAAGTCAAGTCTGATTTCACAGATCACAAATTAAAATTTGAGGAAAATGGTAATTCAGATTTATTAGAATGTTTCAACATTTTCCACTTATTTCATAGCTGAAATTGTACTCCAAATCTCCATTATAACGCAAAAAATATTAAATAACTCTACTTCTCTTAAGCTGCGTTTACACGGTACCATCCGCTCGTCACAACATCTTCGTTTCCATGCAGCGTACACCTAAGATCCTATAAGACACAGTCACTGTCGGTCACAGCACGGCTACGATCCCCAGTCTGATTTATTTATGTCAATTTCTTTCTATATTACATCCCGTCAATTACGTATCACAATCGCTTAATCATCATGTTCCTCTAGCAAATTGTAGTTACAAGATTATGTATTGCCATATGCATTATTTACGCAATCATTTTGATCGCGCGCCACACTTTCTTCTCACATTAGTTTTGGTCCCGAAAACGGTAAAAGTTGATACAGAAACTACGATCAAAATCTCCCGATTCCTGACCAAGACAAACAAACCAGGACAAGCAAACTTTCCCTGCTCAGTAGGCATAAAGTAAGGTTTTAGATTGTCGTGATGGACCATGAACTCTCGACCTGTTTCTGATCTAATCTTATAATTTACGCCTAGTCTTCCTAAAATAGTGTGAGGTCCAAGCTGTTTGGGACAGAATTTCCACTCCTTTGGCCGCCTAAGCCATACATGCTCAAGCCATACAAAATCTAGTTTCCTGCTGACCAAGCAAGTCCGACGAAGCGAGGAGTCCTCGGAAGGATCGCGAAAGTTTATGATCCTCTCGGGTTGATTTCGCCCATTATTCTGCAAGGAAAGTTCCTCTACCACGAGTGTTGTGACGCTAAGGTCCCCTGGGATGCCAAACTGCCTCGTGAGTTAGAAGCTAGATGGACGGCGTGAGAGAAAAGCCTACAGAGAACGTGACCGCACCAATTAAGGAGTCTAGCTAAGTTCCAGTAGCCAATTGAAGATACAGGTCATTAGACCCTTACAAAAATAAACTATAGTTTTTAAAGGCGAAACTATAGTTTTAATAACTGTAGTATTTTGGAATAAAACTTCAGTGTCTGAAACTATAGTTGTTTTAGTGAAAACTATAGGTTAAAAACTATAGGTTTGTTCGAAACTATAGTTTTTACATGGAAGCAAAAGGTATTCTTTAAAAAAAATAATTTTGACGTTTACCCAAATAATAACTGCTGCACAAAGCAGCTTTAATTTCACGAAGCTAACACAGTTCTAGTCATGCTGCCAATAATCAAACGATATTTTAACGAAAAAAGGAATTACGTTTTACTTTACTTCGGTCTTTAGTACCAGGGGATTTTATTATTAGTATATAATAAATGCAGAATATAAAAAAAGAACTACTGTTTTGAAATTTAGGCATTTACTATTAATTTAAAGGGCTAAAAACTTTCCTACAATGATACCCTTTCTTAGTATATGTTCAAAAAATTCCTGTGCCATAATACTGTTATTCTTGTTGCTTTTTGAACGCCTGTTCCTCATTGTTCAGTTTAAACTTGATAGCTTTGACAATGTCCTCGTCAATAACAGGCCGCTGAAGTTCGGTGTATCTTACACTCTTGGCGTATTCTACACAAAACATAAAGAAGGGCTAAATTACTAAATCAGTAAATATGCCAACACTGCGTTTTTCCTTCAAATGCTGATTAGGTAAACAGAAATAGTCCGTCTTTGCAATACAAAGATTACGTATACACTCAAAACCAAAAACTTACTTATTAGGGAAGCTGTGTAGTTTGTATCAAGCTTTGGCTTTGTTTGCCCATTCTTCCCTTTCTGCCCTTTGTAACTGTGTGTCGCCATGTACTCTCTTGTGAGTGTTGCTCCCATCAGGTTTGCCACAAATGATCCTACTTTCTTCGTCTTTATTCGTTGAAGCACATTCTTTGAAATCGACAAGCCTGGTCCCAGAACAACCTGGTAGAAAATAAATCAATACAATAAATTAGTAAAAAAGGTGAAAAAAACAATGTAAAGTCATCCAATGAACAAAATGTTTTAAACCACGGTACTAATAATTCCATTTTCAAGACACACTCTACCTAAACCACTTTGCGTGTATTGAAATCAGAATGTAAAATTTTAAAATTCTCCAATTTACAGTGCATTTGAAAGACCTACCTTATCTGCCATAACATCAGCCAATCCAGACTGTTCGTCACTTCCACAAATTTTTGAGGAAGCATATGTGTCCTTCTCTAACTCCTGGACCTAGTTGTCATCATCACAGCCTTGTATTTCCTTACTTTTGTCTTTCAACAAGTTGTCTTCGCTAATTGCAATTACGGTTGGTTCCTCTGTAGCAAATTCTGAAAAACCACTCATCGATGTGGGAGAAGATCTGGTTGATGAGCTTGACACACATGAGATAGAGACGAATCTTCCATGATCCATGGTTGTCAAAGGAGACAATCTTGCGGAAGGCTCGTATGCTCGTACGCTCTGTTGTGAACCAAATTTTGGTGCTTGGTTTGAAAAGCCTTCCAAGGATGCAACATACTTCTTCAGTTTTCTCAAAGAAACTTTTAAATCTATAAGAAAATTAAAATGCATTAGCCAAAGACTAGGAAACATGAAATCAGAATAACAGTAAAATCATTGCCTTTTGTGAGTGGCTAATGAATGGTGAGGAAAAGGCAAAATAAATGGCTTGTTCTAGCTTAATGCACCAGGATCATGGATTGTCCGCCGATCACCCGTCTTGTGGCACATTTTGATTAAAAGTTGGACAAATCTTTTTGAACAAGCTTACCATCACTACTTTCGATTTGTTCCCGAAGTCTTTCATTTTCACTTTTTAGGTGTTTGATTGTTGCCAGAAGCGTTCTATTTTCTCTTAAATGTTTGCAATCTTCATCACATACACTGTTGTCATCAAATAATTTAAGACTTTCCTAAATATTAAAATTATAAGCAATGAATACATATGTGTGCTGCCTGTGCACCAATGGACGACTTGCGCTTTAGACTAATTTCTTACATTGACGATAAAAAGGACATTTTCTGAAAGAGCTTACTAAAATTAGTAAAACTGCCAAGTTTGGCTGGAAGTTGTTGTAAAATACGGAAAATACAGCCATGCGAAGTTGACGATTTTTGTATACTTTTGTATTATGGCTGGAAGTTTGTAACTAATTTAGTTACACATTTCCGCACGTAATACAAAAGTATACAAAATATGCCAACTTCGCATGGCTATACTTTCCGTATTTTACAAAATTTTGCAGCCAAACTTTGCATCTGCACTAATTTAAGTAAGATCTTTCCAGCGGTGGTGATTTATTTTCTTCTAGTCACTTCTATCAAAAATTAGTCTAAAGCGCAAGTCGTCCATTGGCATCTTTCCTAATTATCAACAACTGCAAGAATGTAATGTGTTCTTACTAACTCATGTGTCTATCTACCATCTCAGGTAGTATAAGGAAGCTTTTATATTACTGCTATTTCAATGCTAAAAGCTTAAATAATGTTAACATTTAGCTTTCACATCGTCTTATATACAAGGTGATTTTACTCTTTCTGACAGAGGCTTCCTTTTGACCTGTAACTATACAAACCTTCCTGTATCTTTCCTTTATCATGTTAGCCAGATTGGTTGATCGCTTTGATTGCTCAGCATTTTTAGATGCTGCTTTCTGCCTCTTCGTTGCAGCTGGTTCTTGCTGAAGAAAAACAGGATCAGAAATAAATGTGGGGAAATAAACTATGCACATAACTTGCTCATTACTATTATTTTTGTATATGTGCTCAAAAAACACCTTGTTAGAGAAAATTTGGAATGGAAAAATTATCTCTGTAACTTTAAGACTTTTACCTGTCTTTCTGTGTCACTGTCGCTATCATTTATAACACGGAAACCTTTGCCTGTTTTAACCGGAGAATCATCTTCTCTCATGTATTTGAGTAACCAGTCTTTGTCATCTATTGTTTATTTAAAATATAACAAATATGAACAAAGATTATGGCAGGGATGGACTTGGTGCTGATTTCTGAATATGTCGTATCTAAAAGTGGGAAGTAATATATGCTGTTATATAGACAAATATTAAATTACTTGAGACTTCACACACTCTGCTCTGAATTATTTGGGATCATTTAGATGATTAGGACTTCAATCACCATGATATGAATTATACTTCAAACATGATTATATTTCAAAACAGCCTGATCTGAATCATTTGGGATCATTTATATGATTAGGACTTGAATATATTAACTATAAAACCCATCTTACCCTAAATAAATTATATTTATTTCAAGACATAAAACGCCAAAGGCGAACAATAATGACTCAAGGAATATATAAACTTAATTTCAAACCTGATATCTTTACAATCTCGGCAGGGAATTTTCTTTTGGTTGCTTTCTTGGATTTTGTATCTTTCCAAAGAACCAACATTTTTGTCCCGTTCTCGATTTCATTTTGTTTATGTTCCTGAGTAAAAACAATATCGGAATATGGAATGACATCCCAAGCATTCTCTTCGAAGAAATTAACCAAAGCGTAAGCCATTAAGTCGTTTAATTGCCGAGGTCTTTAAAACACTGTTGTCGGTAAATTCGAAATGGCCGCCAAGAGAGTTGGCATGTCATACTCAGGTCACATGTGGGCAAATTAAAATGCGAGCATGCCCATACTAGGGAATAATCGGATATTCACGTCTCGTCTCGACGCAATAGTTTCCCAAAATATCCCAAAATATCCCAACTAATCCCAACATATTTCTTTTGTGATTTTCCTCCGATCTGCCGTTTTCCTTGAACTAATTACTGAAACTGTTAAAAGATAAAAGATTCTGAGAGTCTTGAAGATGGTCAAAGGTTAAACACGCTTATGTGTTGAGTACAAAGGTATGTAAATGTTAATGTATGCTAAATATTGGTAATCGAAATCTATATAATATATATATATATATATATATATATATATATATATATATATATATATATATATATATATATATATATATATATATATATATATGTATCCGCAAATCACTTTTTCTTGACTACAGATTATGCAAATAAAAAAGTGCAGCTATAGTTTCTCTAGAATAACTATAGTTTTATTAGTAACCATTTGTTGTAAACTATAGGTCTTTAAAAAAACTATAGTTCAAATTTAGTTTCAATTATAACTATAGTTTCCAGCGGCTACTATTTGTTGAAAACTATAGTTTTTAAAACAACTATAGTTAAAGTATAGTTTGGAACAAAACTATAGTTTCGAAAAACTGTAGTTTCTGTATTTGGAAACTATAGTGTCACGAATAACTATAGTGTTTTCGTCTGAAACTATAGTTGTTCAGAAGAACTAAAGTTTTAAGGCAAAAAACTATAGTTATTTTGTCGAAACTATAGTTAGTTTTTGTAAGGGGATCAAGATCATTAGATCTGGTCGCACAAGAAAGACAGTATAGAACTTAGTGCTTTAGATTTTAACATATATTTCGAACAGTTGCGTTAAAATTAGAATTCAATCAAGTTAACATTTATTGGGACGGTGAACACTGAACGAGGCACAACTTTTATATTCTAATACTTTTTATATTATAATAGGGGGGGGGTGTTGGATTTTATGCGGAAATAGAATGATTATTATAATGCATGCAAACGTCATGGGTATAAATTATACTGCATGGGGATCAATAGTAAGTAAGAAAATTGGATAATTAAGGACAGATTGGAAGTGAGGGTTAAACACACAAATTCCCA
Organism: Dendronephthya gigantea; assembly: GCF_004324835.1. Classification (NCBI taxonomy): domain Eukaryota; kingdom Metazoa; phylum Cnidaria; class Anthozoa; order Malacalcyonacea; family Nephtheidae; genus Dendronephthya; species Dendronephthya gigantea. The sequence goes on along the minus strand of NW_021163585.1, from coordinate 10,415 downwards.
ACACAGCCTCCTACTGCCATGAATGACCGGTCTTGTTAAAAACAAATATTATAGGTAAATAAAAATATCTACAATCCCTCGCGAACATCGTCGTCTTATATATTATAATTCTTATCTTCGCTTTTACCTGGGAGAGTGTCCATTTCCCAGCTGCCTTGACAGACAGCGCAGCCTTGGAACACTCTGGCTTGAGATGCACGTGACTAGGCTGACCTTTGACCGTGAAACTGTCCGTAGTTGAGAAACTTTCCCGAAGCTGAGACATGCTGACTTCGTCCCCGCGATGGGTTAATCCAGAACTGTCCTCGTCTAGTAGTTTCCAGACATCTTGTAACGACGCGCGGTCGTCTGATGAGAACGAAGGTTGCCATGGCGAGACGATTTCGTCACGAACAGTAGACGATTCCGGTAGGCCTGCTTTTTCTGCGAGTTCCGTGTTTGAAGAGTGTTTTTGAAGTTTTGGGCCGACGCGGAATTTTTTTTGCGAGGAGATAGCGAATGCTGATCATTATTCCTCGCTAGTGTTCTCTGTGCATACTGCATGCAGTTCTTTGCTTGTTAGTTCATATTGCAACTGTTCCAAACCCCGTAGTTGGGATCGGGATGTTTGCGCCACATTCTGCGGATCTTTGGACGATTGACGTGCCTCAATTGAAGGCGATTTTTTCCCTCCTAATATATAACGATAGAATAACATTCTAAAATCAAAACGGTGGCAGCGGTACACTAATCGATTTTACCACGAGATTACTTATTTCAGCATCTCTCATTATACCAAAGCCGCCACGCTGCGGAGAAACAAGAAATTTTCGTGTTCTCAATAATTGTAGTTTTTCTCAACTTCTATTATATAGGTTTAAACTTTTGTTCTTAACAATTTATCAAAAATGGTTTAAAGACGCTCTGCAAACAATTTTATTTCATATTTCAATCAAAGGACGCATTAAACGAATGTTTAGTCCACCCGTTTTCGGTACATTTTCAAGTACAAGTTTAACTTATATCTTATCAATTAACTTGCATGTTTTCTTTCAACAGTTCCAATTGAAGTTTTTCGCCATATGCTTATAACCGACCGGCGTTTGCCCAGACCTTATTCCGCGGTGTTCTGGAGCCCGGTCACGTGTCACTACCCTACATGCGGTAGTGACGTAATCATCGCGGGATCTCTTTGCACATGCAGTTAGTTTTTGCGAACAACAGAAGCTACGCATCATGATTATAGGAAAAATGTATTCAATTCATTCTTACAGTAATTTATTTCGACTAACGTATATATATTAATGCCATCTTAATAGATATTCCAAAATATCCCTTCAAATACCTTTATATTTCAACAATTCAGCTCTCAGCTTATTTCCCATTTTAATCAACTGTTTGCGTTCTTTTGTTACTCCATTTTTCCGTTGAGCAGCTTGACGTAGTTTGGTGTGTAATCCTTTAGATGACGATACTACTCCCTTCATACCAGGGACTTCTGAAAAAAAAGGAAAACGTTTAAAATTTAAATCCTGACAAAATCATTCAGAATTTTATGAAGTGAATTTAGGGTTTGTTATGTGTTGATGAGAAATGTTGATAGGTTTTCCAGCCGCAATCAATTTACTGTTTTGGAAAAGGTCGTAACTTACAAATTGTGAACGGGTTTGAATGAAATATAACTCCATAGACAGGCGTCATAGTTATATCACGCTATTTTAGGTGGATCAGAACAGCAAGAGATATGCATTCTATATATGGTCTAACAACTGACAGTGGTTGGGTTACATCACAATCTATACGTTTCAATTAATTCAGTAGATTTAGAATGTTCTACGGCAGTCGTGATTGTTAAGATTCTAAACACAAATAAAGATAGTATTTCAAAAGCGTCAGACAGTACACTCACCTTTCTCTCGAAGGTCTTGTATAAACTGACTTTCTGGATTGTACGTATTCACACTCTAAAAAAAGGTGTGTTCAAATAACACACCTTTTTTGTCCAGAATATAACACAGGTTAAGGTGTGTTTTCTTACACACGCAGGTGTGTCCCAAAACACACCTTAAGGTGTGTTTCTTGCTTGTCCAGAATTTGACACCTATAAGGTGTGTTTTGCAAAAGGTGTGCTTTAGTACACACTAAGGTGTGTTTTGAAACACACTGTTGTGTGTTTTCCTACACAACTTTGGTGTGTTTTCCTACACAACTTTGGTGTGTTCCAAGACACATACTGCTAGGTGGTGCAAGGTGTGTTTTGGAACACACTAAGGTGTGCTACCCAACACACAAGATCAAATTGCCTAGGGCAATTATCTAAATAGAATGAATAGTCAGAACAGTTTGTCCATAAACAGTGAAATATGTATTAAAAATAGAAAACATTATCATACAAGAAAACACTTACATATATTCACAACAAATATTTAAAAGTCATATGGAAAATTTGCCTTAATAATAATTTGCCTTAAATATATGGCATGCATAATATAAGCATGAATGTCCAGGCATGTATAAATTGTTCTAATCAGAATTGTCCTTAATTCCTTGGTGCACCTTTGCCATAAATGAGGAAAATTTTGTTCCTCTGTAGTTGCCATCATTTGTTGGCAAAAGAATGTCTTGTAGGAAAAGCAAGCATCCTTCCATACTTTCAGGGTAGGAGACGTGATATGCATAGTAACAACAAAGCAGGTCGATCAAACCTTGGAGTATACCTTCACTCTCAATAAATGACTGGTCTTCACCTGCCACAAAAACTTGGTTGACCTCCTCAGGAGACCCAATCACAACCAAGCGAAACTCGACATTCTTGTCTTTGAACAAGGTTTCTGGTCTCATGGTGGATGCAGGCTGTAAAAAAAATTAAAACAGTTAATTACAATTCCAGCATTGAGGTAAACCTAAAGATTAAGATCATTGATTTGCCACTGAGCTATCTACTAGAGTGTGCAAGGTGCAATTGACAAATACATACCTTTGAATTTTAGAACACTTGTTGTTGTTCCTTTGTTCCTTTTTGTCTTTCTCTCAATTTGCTCCACAGCCTCCACAACCTGTTCACTTCTCATTTCACATTCCTTATCCTTAATTTGTATGACAGCTTTCAATGCAGTCTCCAACTTCTTTTCAGCCTCTTTTTCCCAATTTTTCTGCCCAATGATTCTGCTAACTTCTTTTCTTACCTAATTAAGATAATCAAAGACATTTTGCAGGTGTTTGAAACAAGTTGCCATTGCTTCAATAGGGTTACCCATTGTTTTAATATTATACCCTAAAAACTACATGTGTATATGACTGCACAAGACATCATGTGAAGATACTTACAACATTTGGATGACCAAGATATGGACATTCCTCCAAGACCTCTGTAGAAGATGTAGCTTGATTTTCGATAATTTCCTCCGCTCATTAAATGTGTCGACAAAGAGTTTTGCAAATGTCTTTAGGAGCCATTGCACCAGGTTTTGCTTTTTTCAAAAGCTCCATATTTCTTTTTTGAGCTTGCTCATCATCCTCTGCAGTCAGTTTTATTTTCTTTGAGGCACTTTCATTTGCATAACCATGGGGTTGTCCATGCATCGCTTTGTTAACTGTCCGCCGCCGAAGGTTTCTGAAGAATTGCGACAATTGTTTCTGGATTGATACCTATATATGTAGACAAAATATTATTTGGGATTAGGATCATTGCCATGACAAGTATATTTTAAGTACATATACAGAATATTCCCTCTTGTGACACTTACCCAATAGCTTGCTTGATTGGAATCTCTCAACTCAGGGAATTTCTCGCACACTAAAATGGCAATCCTCTTGTAGTCACCTTGCTTTGGGTGGCTGGACAAACCATAATAAAAGGTCCCTACATCTGCAATCAGCTGTGTTCGCTCAGGGGCAACAGAGCCATTTTTTATTGCCATCTGCACTCGCACAGAGAAACTCTCAGGAAATGGGAGAGTGTTTGGTAGGGCTGTGGCATCTGAACTATTAGTAATAGGTTTGGGACTCTTGAGTGGTTTCTTCATTTGAACACCTGCTTTCACACTTTCAACACTGCTTTCACATGCCATGGTTGGCAAAGGTGGTTTCACTGGCAAAGGTGGTTCCACTGGCAAAGGTGGTTCAGTTGGCATTGGTGGTTCTAGCTCTGATGTGTGTGGTTCATCATCATGTGGCATCACAATTTGCTGAGGCATTTTTTCCTATTATTGACAAATAGTAAATACTTTCATGTAAAATATTGAGAAGTAGTCATTATTAGTGATGGGAATACAATTGATTATTTCAATTGCCCAATGTGACAGTGCCTTCTCTCGGCTTATAATTTTCAATTAGTACTGTTATATAAAAGCCTGTTAGGCAAACTAAAGGAATTAACGACAAATTAATATTCTTGTTAAATCAAAGTTTATATTTATATCCTGTTTAAACAAAGTAAACTTACGTTTTCTGTTGTCGCAGATAAAGTAAAGGCCAATTTTTGTTTTAGTTGAATTCGATGGCCAGATTTAGGTAAGACCGCTTTGAATTCGTCGATGTCTTGCATCAAAAAGTTCAATGTACCCCCATCAATAGCATTTTCTGAAACATTATAATCATAAACTGTTAGTAGATCGTATTCATTAAACTGTATAATAAAAAGAAAGCTTAACGCACACATAAAAACTTAAACGCTTTAGCATTTTGGCAATGGTTCAACCACATGAGGCATACCTTTCAGTTGATCGCAAATTTCTCTTGAGATGCCTTTTGATAACAAGTGAGCAATAAGGTCTTCAGTGAACATTGCTACTAAACACACAGCCATACTTGTGATGAAATTATATTTAAAAAACGGAGTAAATGTTGTGAGTAATCTTCTTGGAACGTCGAACGGGCAAGATATCAGTCAAATTTTTACAAGCAGGTCTAAATTTCCCGCATCACACCATAGGGAATTCCTATTGGCAGACTTACGGTCACGTGTTACTTTAAATACCATATATGGTATTCCCAGTGACATTACCGTGAGAGAATAGAATGGCTCCCAGGCCTTTTGCAAATGCTCCAATTTTTCGGCTAATATCGATTGAAAACATACTGGGAAATAAACTAAGTATTAAAAGTCAGTAAGGCACAAGGCGAAATAATGTGTTTTTAGTATATACAAATGGCCGATCAACTGAATTTCGCTGCGATTACTGTAATTTTGTATGTTGCAGCGGACAAAGTAAGCTTTTTTTTGATCACTTGGTTAATACACTCAAACGAGCCGAATTTCAAGATATTTTGTAACAGCTGTCCACGGTCGTTTACAAAGATAAACAGTCTCCAAAAACATTATTACAGACAGCATAAGGCTTTAACAGTGGAAGAAGACTTAAATGATGGGGAAAATGAGAACCATTTTCAGGAGATGTTTGACGAGGGAGAAGCACGAAGTCTAATGCAACGCCATGCTGCCAAATTCCTTTTATGTTCCAAAACAAGAGGTATGCTCACCCAGAGTGCCGTGGACTTGGTCAAAGATTCAGCGAAAAATCTACTAACTGAGTATTTGGACATAGTCAAAAATCGCTTGTCGAAAAGATAAACAGTAATCCTGGTCAAGAATTGCAATTTGACCAAGATGTGGAAAAGTTATTTTCAGCAGAGAGTGTCTTCGACGGAGTTGATTCAGAATACCAACAAAGATCATATTTTAAGCGTCATTTCAATTTGGTGGTAAATTACCAACCTACCAAACCTGAACCAGCTGCCAGCTTTGTCAGCTTGCTTTATATTTTTTTAACTGATTTGCAGGAACCAATAGAAGTTGAATGGGAAAAACAGTGGAGAAGTGATTTTCGACAAGGGAGAAAAATACTTAACGTGTCACAGTTTTGGTTATCAAGTTCCATTATTAAAGACTTTGGAGGTACAAATATATTTTATATGAAAGACTAGCAAATAATTGATGTCACTATTCTGGTGCTAAATGCCATTACTTTGGCTTTTCAAGATTCAAATCACTGGATGCATCCATTTGTTGCAAATATTTTTTTCAAACATTTTTTGATCATATATTTTAGGCACTTCTTCAAACCCAGATGTTTTAAAGGAAGTTGAAAATCCACATTTTTCATGTGATGGTGTTCTTCGAGATGTAATGGATGGGGATTTTTTCAAGAGTCATCCAGTATTCTCCCTCCACAGTGATGCCCTGCAGCTGTTGGGCTATTATGATGATCTAGAAATAGCCAATCCTTTAGGTTCAAAAGCAAAGATTCATAAAATTGGTGTGTGTGTCTTTATATTATGTCTATGAATCTATGAACAGCTTATTTCATAAGCATGTTAGCTGCCCAATCACATATAAAATTTGTTTTTAGGTGTCTTTTACTTTGTGCTGGGCAATATAAGGCCAATGTTTAGATCAAGCATCCGCAGTATACAACTTATAGCTATTGCTAAAACAAAAGACATCAAGTCATTTGGGATCGATAATCTTTTGATGCCATTCATTGAGGATGTCAATTGTTTGGCGAAGGTATTTTTACTTTATGCATTACAGTATTGTATGTATATAAGAAAAAAAAAACAAAATTCCTCTAGTATGCAAATTTGTCCAACATTATAGCTTCCTATTTTAGGCTAATGGTCACTGTTTTACCATAAATGGTGTTGCCCGTGTGTTTCGAGGTGATCTGTTATTGTGGACTGGAGATACACTTGGTAGCAACTATGTCAGTGGTTTCAAGGAAGGTGTTGGAGGAGCATTGCGAATTTGTAGGCATTGTATGGGAACAAGACTGGAGACCAACAATAAGGTAAATATGCTATATAATTTGAAGAAATAGCTTTTTTCCCTTACTGTAATTTGGGAGATATTTTGCTGAGCAATAAGGGCATTTTTACAATTTACACAATGTGCATTTGGATTACCTTTCTGTTTTAGTTTTTATCTGAAGACTTTTCAGAAAGAGATTTGGATAATCACAGACAAATATGTGCATGTATTGAAGATGAAGATAATGCATTAAACATCCGTGAACAACTTTCCACAACCTATGGGGTAAACAGATTAAGTGTGTTGGATAAGGTGCAACATTTTGATGTTTGCATTTGCATTCCTGAAGATATAATGCATATATTTTTGGATGGCTTGGTACCCTATGAAACAAAGTTGATGCTGAAGTATCTGATTGATGAAAGCAGATGTATCACACTCAAAGAGTTAAATCGGAGGATTGAAAACTTTGATTATGGATACATGAACAAAAAGAATAAGCCAACTGCAACTAACAGGGAAACAATCAATGGTGTCACTGAAGCTAAGCTTAAACAATCAGGTACATATACTTTTAAACCCTTTCTTTCACTGCAGTCATTGGGAAAGTATTAACTAATTTATATGTCTTGCTTATGCAGCCTAATTGTCTTGAACTACCAAATGTAGACTATGTAATGCTATTTTAACCTGAGTCTTTTTGTTGCAGCATCTCAAATGTGGTGTTTATTCAGGTTCTTGCCAATCATGATTGGTGATAAAGTGGATGAGCAACTGGAAAACTGGCATTGTTTGCTGAAACTTTAGAATATTGTTCAAATTTGTACTTCTCCAGGAATAACAAAGGCTGATGCTGCCTATTTGAAAGTTATGATTAATGATCATCACAAAATGTTCAAAAATCTCTACCCTAATGCATCCATAATTCCAAAAATGCATTATCTTATACATATACCTGATGAAATTGTTAGGTAAAAAATTATTGATGTAAAAGTTACTTCCAAATTATTTTTGAGTTTAGAGAACATCATCCTATTAAATTATTGATGATTATAATTAAATGTTTGCGTTGTAGGTTTGGGCCACCTAGAAATATCTGGACCATGAGATTTGAGGCTAAACACAGTTTCCTGAAAAGTTCTATTACCAAGAACTTTTAAAATGTCCCCAAATCACTTGCATTTTCCCATCAAAGGTATATATTTTTTAAAATCATTGTGCACAATTAGATTGACTTGTATTCCACCCCTCTACCCTTACGAAAATGTTCTATAGAATCCTATAGAATATGCTATAGCATATTCTAAATCCTATAGAATATTCTATAGGACTTCTTATCCTATAGAATATTCCATTGCCATATTCTATAGAATTTACAGATCCTATAGAATATTCTATAGGACTTCTTATCCTATAGCATATTCCATTGCCATATTCTATAGAATTTACAGATCCTATAGAATATTCTATTGTACATAAATTCACATTAAATATCGAATGATATATTCTATAGAACATGCTGTACACAATAATCTATAAAATGTTATACAGAATGTGACTTTATGTAATAATTAAGGCAATTTAAAATATAGCAATTTTAGTACACGATTGATATTGGTCGAGAAATGTGTTTTCATCTGTCTAGAAACACAAAAGTTGAATAGCATCATATTCGTATTTTGTGTGAGGTCCTCTCGACATACTTTTTAAATCTTAATGTTAAAATTTTCCGCAAAAATCATTCGTTTTGTAAGGACAAATCACAAGTATTTTAGACATATCTGTTTCATAATATGCCTGTTCGCAGGTTAGATGGCGGGCGTTTTGCCCAAACAAGGCCGCAAAGTTATGTGGGACTTGTGTAACTGACACGCATAACGCATTATTTTCAAATTGTGAGCGCGTCTTTGTCATTCGTTCAACGTTTTATATAACTGATACTGGTAGAATTTAGCGAGTTTTTCTTTCGTATTTGAACATAAAATACGCAGTACTTGAATTTGTCGATGAGGAGTATAGAAGGTTGGTGAAACGCGCTGGATTATGTGAGAAGAATTAGAAGATTCGGATAATTTTGTGAATGGTACATGACTATGGACTAGGATCGTGAGAAAGAAATTGTGTCAAGGCCATCAGAAAATTTCTGAAAGGTTCCATTGACCCATCCACAATTTCAACAATAACATGTGAAGCTAAAGTATTGGAATTAAGTGGTGAGTGTGTTTGTAGTTATATGCTATAGCCTATATGTTTGTGCAGGCAATTAACAAATATGCTCTATACCCTTTATATTGTATATAGAATACTTAATTTTTAATATATCATTCTAAGAGTGAATATAATGTCTCAAGTGTTTAATTTTGCATTTACTATTAAATTTGCAGATTTGCTTATGTCCAAACATCATACTATAAACCAAAGGTCAAAATGGTATAATTGTATTTGTAGGTGCCCTTATGTCCCAGTGTCTCAATAACAAAGACTCAACAGAAGGTTTTAAAAGGAAAAGGCAATTAATTTTAAAGGATTTTGTGTACTCAATATTATGGGTATATTGTGGAGCCGGGAGGTTCTGTCCACACACTCCATGACAGGAAAGATCTCCAATGCATTAAAGGAGAAGGATGCCAAGCCACAACTTGACAAGAAAAAAGTCAATGGCATATGTGGTAAGCTGATAACTTATTTCAGTTAGCTAAATATATATTGTATACTATTTCATCACTCACAGCATGGTAAGACAAGTCCTGCATTTTTAAATAATTTTTCAATCATATTCCTTAATGTAGAGTATACTTCAAAAAGATATGGTTGTCCTGCATCTGAAGTGTGACAAGTAATGCTAAGAAATGCTAAAAAAAAGTCCTGCGAAAAATAATGAACTGAGCTACTGGTCAGACAAACACTTTAAAAATATCCAACATATAGAATAATAGACAATAATTAATATTACCAAAATACATTACAAACAAAAGTATTCAATGTTGCACAACTTTTGATGTACTGATACATATATGCCAATATTTCTAATATATATCTTTTTATTCTTGAAGTGATTTTCATCATTGATGTTTTCTCATGGCTAGACATAATATATTGGTAATATTGCACAGAAGAGTGAATAGCACATCTTAATTGTGTAATATTGCAATTTCATGTTCTGTAGAATATGCTACTGTATGTAGCATATCCTATAGCATTCTATAGCATCTTCTATAGCATCTTCTATAGAATCTTCTATAGGATCTTCTATAGAATCTTCTATAGGATCTTCTATAGAATCTTCTATAGCATCTTCTATAGCATCTTCTATAGCATCTTCTATAGAATCTTCTATTGAATGTTCCATAGAATATCCTATAGAATATTCTATAGAATTAGTGCCAAAATCTTTTAGAATATTCTATAGGATATTCCATAGAATATTTCAATAGAATATTCTATAGAATATTTTCGTAAGGGTAAAGTAGCTGTGTTTTATCACTCTAGGCTTAATTTTGAATAAATGTGTAGATTTGTGTATTTCAATTATACATTTTTTACAGAATTGTGTATTTATCATACTAATCATGGTGTAATTGTTTTTTATTTAGGAACATGTGCTGGAACCTTCTGAGTTCTCCCAAGCAGCCCTTGACTAATTACCTGTATAGTGGTGATGTTGTTGGATTAGGTAAATAATGCATAT
>NW_021163584.1:0-35229 GCF_004324835.1 Dendronephthya gigantea | reverse complement strand
CGCAAGATCGCTGCGAGTTCTTGCATCTAATTAAAATAGACTGACAAGCATTGTGATTGGACGAAACTAATCGCAGCGAGCTTGCGAGTAAGTTTTTGCGATGAGTGGGTGAGGGCCTTAAGACGAAGCGAATGTATCATGCGGTTTATTTACATTTTTGAACAATGGAACTTCTATACTGCGATGTGCTTCTGAATTTCGCGATCGAACATTTAGGTTCGCATGGCATCCAAATGCGAGTATGTATGCGAAACAATAGGCGAACTGTATTGTTTATGTTCAGAAGCTCTATATTGAAGACTGGCACGTGCGCCGGAGTTAACGCCAGAACGGCGTCTTGTTTAGAATAAGTTCTCAATACTTCACATTGATCTACAGGGTGTCCCAAAAAAAACGAAAACTATTGAAATCACCCATAACAATGCAATTGTTAGAGTTTGAATGCCTAAGCACTCTGTTGGGACCAATAGGTGTATAAATGTTTGCCATGTAGTCATTTTTATGCATGCATATGATGCAGTAAAATTTGCTTGTTCGCAAAATGATATTTATGTAATGTGATTTATTTACGCATAGATATATTGCCAGCCATGAATTTTGCATACCCTTTCCGCAGCTCAGTTTTCTGAGCATAATAAAGACACATTAAATTTTACGCCGTTTTGGGATAATTTTGGCTAGGAGTAATGGTTCTCCTAGCCGCTTTATTTCTGTTAAACAAAACGATATTTATTAATACATTGCATTAAAATTCCAAATATTTACGCTCAGAAAAAGGGTGGAGGCAAATTACCGCCAAAACAACGAAGCAAAGCAAGTTGACCCCACCCCAAGGAAAGGGATGCATGCAGAAAGTTTCGTAATACAATAATACAGGATCAGCGGTCTGCGCGACCTTATAAACGAACATGGGCAAAAAGGCACTTACAAAGCCCGTGAAAAGGCATAGATTATCGCCCTTGCTGATAATCGACACTGATTATCACCCTTGCTGGTAAGCTACATTGATTATCACCCTTGCTGATAATCTACACTTAACTGATATTAGTTTAGCAGAGTCACAACATTACCGCGCCAAGAAGAAGCTTCTCCATCACCCTGTTATAAGCACTTTATTTCCTCCCCCAGAATGCAAACGATCGCCCTTGCTGACCATGTGCAAGTTGAGGAAGAAATAAAATAGCCGCACAATTCGAGCAGAAAACTCCCCGCAAGTTTTCCGCTCGAAAATTCATCCAAACTATGTTGATAGGGAAGAAAAACGTATATATTTGAGGAATGCGTTCGATTTCCAACGCCCCATAGTTCGAATTTGGGCATCCGAGTGCCCGTGTTCAGCTGCGTGGGAGGCGGCGCCTATTCGAAATGAATGAGACTTATATTTGGAAGTATCGAGTCCACAGAAGCGGAAAGCCTTTTTAAGAAGATTGGCAAACTCGTCACATGAGACTGGAATGCCCAGTTGGGATAGAAAAATAGCTCCGGGCTGGGCACCTCGCAAAATCATGTACTCCTCTAATAAGCGAACAGGACAGCATGCCGTTTGCCTGTGAATTTCCAAACTAAAAGGTCTACTGTTATAATTGTGCTTGAAATCCTCGAAAGTCAACCTTATGCCTGCAACCCGGCCATCATCGGAAGATAGTTTGGAGAGTTGTCGCAATTGAAGGGGTTGGTTATTTGACTTCTTAGTTATTTCTCCAATTCTCAGGAACGCGAAAAATGCTAAAGAGCACATTGCCCGGAATTGACATATTTGGTACGGTGACCCAGCAATATGAGGCGCAGCCTCAATAAGACGATTGAGAATTGGTAAAGTTATAGGCAACCTACTATCTAAGCGGAAGCCTTTCTTACCATACCCCTTTAATATTTGCGTTACGTAGAAAACTCTCGTTGGGTCCGGTAGATCGGACATGCGATGAGTATAACCCAGTGCAGATACATAAGTGTTAACTGTTGAAGAGGCGTACTTGAGGTCAAATAAGTACGCTATGAATAACGCGACGACTGAGGGCGACAAAGGCAAAGTGAACGATCCCTCATTAAAAATTGCCACATGAAATTGCGTAAAAAGTGCCCATGCCCGCTTATAAGTCGGCACTGAAGAAGGTTGCAAGCTACTTTGAGCTAATTGAGAAACTATAGTCGCCAATTTTCCGGCAGCAGGTGAAAGGGAATAGGCGTTGGAGCTCGATGCATGTCGGCCGGCGCCAATTGTGAAAATTTTTGGAGCTGTAAACGAGACAAACAATCAGCTAGGACATTTTGTTTACCTGGTATATGCTTTGCTTTGAATAAAATATTGTTTTCTAAACAAACCAAAACCATCCGGCGAACGAGTGTCATGATATAAGAATCCTTTGATGTTTGCTTATTAATAACAGACACCAAAGCTTCATTATCCGTGAGAAACAAGATACAATGATTGCGCATTTTTGATCCCCATAAACACAGGCTGAGGACAATCGGATATAGCTCTAGAACGGCAATATTGTAACTCCGCCAGTCAATTGGCCATGCGCCATAGCACCAGTCGCAACCAAACAGGGCCCCAAAACCAATACTACCCGAAGCGTCAGTATATAAATTCAAATGGGAGTTATTACGCCAATGGTTGTGCAAAAAGAATGATTTGCCGTTGAAATTCGACAGAAACGTTTGCCAGACACGAAGATCATGTTTCACACTTTGCGTTAAGCGAATAAAGAAATGAGGTTGTGAAATGCCACGCGTTAGATCAATTAAGCGTCGCAGGAATGCGCGACCTGGCATAATGACGGAACATGCGAAATTAAGTAATCCAATTAAGGACTGAAGTTCTTTAAGTGTAACCTTTTTACGAATTAAAAAGCGTGCTATAGATTGAACACATTTCTCGATTTTATCAATCGGCAATCGGGCCTGGAATTGTATTGTATCTAATTCAATCCCAGCGAACGTTAAGGTTGTTGAGGGACCCATGGTTTTTTCCGGTGCTATAGGCACGCCAATGAAATCACAAGTTTGTTTTACAAGCAGAATAATCCGGTGCAACAAACAGGAAGTCGTCGAGCAAATGAAGGAGTTTGCCGATGTTAAGCCTTTCCCTAGCGATCCATTCGATAGCCGTACTAAAAATCTCAAAAGTGCGACACGAGCTGGAGCAACCCATTGGCATTGCCCGGTCGTAATAATACAAACTCCGCCATTTTATGCCTAAGAGGTGATAATCCGCTGGGCTGATAGGAATGATTCGAAAAGCATTTTTTATATCTGTTTTTGCCAGGAAACAACCCCGGCCCGCTTTTATAATAAGTTGAATAGCGTCGTCAACGGTAGCGTACCGCACAGATGTTTCGAAATCGGGTATACCATCGTTAACCGATGCTCCCTTTGGAAACGATAAATGATGAATCATGCGAAAATCACCCGGTTGTTTTTTAGGAACCAGGCCCAAAGGCGAAACCCGAAAATTTGGAAAGGGCGGAGAATTAAATGGCCCAGCAAGGCGAGATGCCTCTAACTCTTTCGTTAATTTTTGGTCAACCGCTTCTGGGTTGTCAAGAGCAGACCGTAAATTTTTTGCTTCAAACGACTGTTCTGCGCCAGAGAAATGAATGTTTCATGATCGTTCGAATTTGCTTCCCATTCAATCGTTAAATCGCTTCACAACAACAAACAATTTTGTATATTTCACTTCATATGAAATTTTAACAATAACCAAAAAACAAAAACTTATAACCCTCAATCTCATGCTCTATCACGTGCTCTGAATTTAATTAATTATGACGTTCAACGCGTTACTTCCGGTTCTCAACGTTATTTACACTCCCCAGGGTGACATCGTTTATGAACGAGTCAACAGTCTAATAAATCCTTACAACAAACAATTAATATTAGTATAACGTGCAATAACATAGCATAACAGTTCGTATTTCTTTTATAATTTCCCCATTTTCTTCAATCTTCGTAATTGTCCAGTAATTGCTGCGTTTCTCTGTGGTCGCTCAGTCGGATGTAATACTTGCTTGGTCGTGTTCGCGCATTTTTCTTCCTTCCTTGCTTGATCATTCTTGATTATCTGTCTAACTTCTATAGGAATGAGATGCTGGATGGAACGCCTTAACAACTGAGAATGGTTTGAGTTTTCACGAAAAACTCTAACGACTGCAGCACGGGCAACTCCATCTTCTCCGACCATTAGTTGCTCTACCTTTGCCAATTTCCAAAAATTCCGTTTTGTTTGTTCGTTCTTAATGATAACAATGTCTCCCACAGTTATCTCAGGATTCCGATTACCTCTTGATTTGCAGCTTGATTGCTCTCGTAAAGCTAACAAGTATTCGTCTCTCCATTGCTTCGTAAAACGCTGGAGCAAATTTCTATGATGCTTCGCCCTTCGAGTAAGAGATTCATAGGTGCTTACGATTTCGTAATGTTCGCTATTTGGCATGGTCGTAACTCGTCTTCCGTAAACTAAGTGGGACGGCGACAACGCGTAAGAGATTGATTCGGTGTCATCATACACGTACGTGATAGGTCTTGCGTTCACTAATCCTTCGATCTCAACCACGAATGTTTGAAGCTCGTCATGTGTAAGATTTGCTCTACCTATGACCTTTCGTAGCGGGCGCTTTACACTTTGAATCAACCGTTCCCAAAAGCCACCCCACCACGGGGCCTTTTCAACAATGAATTGCCACGTAATTTGATTGTCTGTAAGGTAACGCAATACTTCTTCAGCACGGCATAGTTTACGAATTTCGGCGCAGGACGCTCGAAATGTTTTTGCATTGTCAGATATAAGACGGGCAGGTAAGCCTCTTCGGCTGGCGTATCTTCTAAATGCTCTGAGAAAGGCTGGTACGCTTAATGAGGAGGTAAGTTCCAGATGCACAGCCCTAGTAGATGCACATGTGAACAACAGAACATACCTTTTAGTCGAACTCTCGGCTGACTTTTCTTGATCCTGAATATCTCGAACGAACAATGGTCCTGCGAAATCTAAACCTACGTTGGTAAACGGAGGCTCTTCCGAGACTCTGAATGCGGGAAGATCTGGAGGCGTTTGAGATCCATGTATGTATGTAAATGTATGTATGTAAAACCTTCTTTAATGACGCTAGCCTTATCAACAAAAGTTGGTTTCCATAAGGGGCGTCCAAAACACAATAGAACATTTACAAAAGATAATAATATATCTACATAGCTATTTACAAAAGAGAAATATATAAGTAAGAAAATAGATTAAGTTGGTGTGATCCGGCCGTATGCTAAGATCTGTACATGATTGAATCTTAATTCTATTTAACAATTCATTTGCTTTACAATATTTTTGAAAGAATAAATAGATTGCGCTTCCTTAGCTTCTTGCGAAAGATTATTCCAAAGTTTAGCACCACTGTACTTAAAACTTTTTTTCAGAAATTCTCGTCTCGGTTTTGGAAGAGCCAAATCAATGTGACAGTTTCTGAGGTCATAATTATTTTGCAAAAGATTCCTCCTGATGAATAATTCTTTCAAATTAGGTGCGGTATAATCATTCAAAATTTTATATAATAATGCTGCCTTGGTCATACTTCGTCTGGAATCTAAATTTTCCCAGTCAAGTGCCCGAAGAATATCTGCAGACCTAATTTCATAGCTAGCGCCGGCTATTATTCGAGCTGCCCGATTTTGAAATTTTTGCAGCTTATCTTTCAATGTCTTGTTGCAGGTATCCCAAAGGGGAGAGCAATAATCGAAAAAGGTTGTATCAAAGCTTTATAAATCGATTGCAACATGTTTCCAGGAACATAAGGCTTGACGCGTTTTAACGTTCCTATACCTGCCCCAACTTTTTTGCAAATCGTTTCAATGTGTTCTTCCCAACTTAATGTTTCATCAAGGGTAACGCCCAGACAAGAGATTGAATATACTCTGGGAATAGGTTTGCTATTTAGCATTACAGGAATATCATCATTGATCTTAAGAAGATTATGCTTTGATCCAACGTACATAAATTTAGTTTTGGTTGAATGGTGCTGTAATTTGTTACTTTTTAGCCACTGGCTGATTTTATTCAAATCGCTATTTAACTTGGAGATAAGTTCTGCTGAATCCTTTGCTGTTGAAAACATCTGCGTATCATCAGCATATAAGCACGGGGTGGTGTTATCGAGACAATCTGGGAGATCGTTAATGTAAAGTAAAAACAATAATGGTCCTAAGATGGATCCCTGAGGAACCCCACAGACTATCTTTTTTGGCGTTGATATCGTGCCGTTGACAAAACATACTTGTTCCCTATCAGAAATATAAGATTCAAACCACTTCAATTCAATATTTGAAACTCCAAATTGATCTTTCATTTTGTGCAATAAGATATTGTGATTAATTGAATCAAAAGCTTTCCTAATATCAAGAAAAACTACACCATTCAAGTCGCCATTATCTATATTTTCGTACCATGCTTCACACATTTGAATAAGTGCAGTCAAAGTCGAATTCTTTGGGCGGAATCCAGATTGATACTTAGAAAGCAAAGAGTTCTCACTCAAAAATTCATACAATTGGTTGAAAACAGAACGCTCAAAAATTTTGCTAATAATTGGTAAAATTGAAATTGGGCGATAATTTTCGCGCTTTTGTCTGTCTTCAGATTTAAAAATCGGTAGAACCCAAGCTTTTTTCCATTCGTCTACATAGATTCCAGTTCTAATCGAGAGGTTAAATATCCACGTTAATGATGGGCTAATTACTTCAGCTGAAATTTTGAGTGCCCTTGCTGGAATAGTATCAATGCCTGTCGATTTTGATGTTTTAAGTCTATATAACTGAAGGAATACATCATGCACATTAATTTCTGAAAATCTAAATTGTATATCTGATTGGGAATTGACATTTTCTGACCAACTAGGGTCCAAGGAATTATTCTCAATTTCGGCGGCTAATTTAGCCCCAATACTCACGAAGTGTTCGTTAAAGGACTCTGCCATTTTTATATCGTCAGAAATAATATTTTCGTCTATTTTTAACTGGGAAATATTGTTCGCTCTATTATTTTTCCCCAGAAGTTCGTTAATTAGCTTCCAGCTTTGTTTAGGGTCTTTTGCCAGAGCACAATCTTCAATTTTTTTGCAGAAAAAGTTTTTTTTTGCCTTATACATTTCTGAGTGAACTTTATTGCGAGTTTCTTTGTACTTAGCCCAGTGGATTTGAGATTTAAATTTTACAGCCTCTTTTTATGAAAATCTCTCATTCGCATTAGCTTTTTAATATTTGGAGTAATCCAAGGGAGGGAATTGCCCCGAACCCTCATGCGTCTTAACGGTGCATGCAGATCGAGTACTTGCAAGTAATAGGACCTCCATATTCGATAGCAAGTGTTTGGATCGTCATGCTGTGCCACATTTTCCCAGGGTATCTGGGAGAGATCATTAAGGAAATCAGTAGCATTAAAATTTTTAAAATTTCGAGCATATGTTACGTTTTGTCGAGAATTAAAAGCGCAATGTTTCCTAACAGCAAAAATTAAACTGTGATCTGATATACCTAGATGGATAACTCCTGATTTTGCAAAATTTTGCTTCTTATTCGTGATAAACAGATCGATCAGGGTAGCTGTCGTTTTCGTTACCCTTGTAGGCTCTTTAATTAGTTGATCAAATTGGTAAAGAGACAATAAAAATTGTAATCTACGCGTGTGGGGATCAGGAGGAGATTTGCTGATGTCACAATTTAAATCACCTAAAAGTATTAGTTCTTTGTTCTCTAAGTCGCATTTGCTAAGAAAAACTTCAAAGTCGTCGAATACCTGTACATCTGAATTGGGAGGTCTATACCATGTACTTACTAGAATCGACTTACTACATGGTCTACTGATTTCTATGCATATCATTTCTAGTGAACATGTTAGCAAGTCCTTTCGTTCGGTAAAGGGTATGGTGTCACGGACATACAAAAGTACACCGCCTCCGTACCTATTACGATCTTTTCGAA
Source organism: Dendronephthya gigantea (assembly GCF_004324835.1). Classification (NCBI taxonomy): domain Eukaryota; kingdom Metazoa; phylum Cnidaria; class Anthozoa; order Malacalcyonacea; family Nephtheidae; genus Dendronephthya; species Dendronephthya gigantea. Next base: position 27,267 of record NW_021163584.1, on the reverse strand, counting down.
TTAGGTGATATCCGACAAGGCTAATTTCATTCTCCGAAAATGAATCATCAATTTTAGTCTCATTAATTGCTAGAATATCTAAGGGCTTATTCTGCATAATAATTCGAAGCTCATCAATATGCTTTGGAAGACTGTTGATGTTTAAACATGCAATTTTTATACCCTTCAAGCTATTTAATTCATTTAATATTGACTTATCTGATTTGTTACTCATCTGATGGCATGGTTCAGAACCCGGATCACACCTTGTTGAAGTTAACATAGTATTGTTCGAGATGTCCCTGCGAGAATCGCTTTCAGCAGGTCCCCTACTTGGTTGAGAGTCGACGTACGAAAATCCTCACCAGAACGGCTACGTGGTCTTGAATGATGTTCTCCTCTTAGAAATTTAATAAAGTGAGTGGCTAAAAATGCTGAACCTTTACCATTAAGGTGCAAATTACTCCCGTTTAGACATGTATTATCTATAGAGGAGTTGTCTATAAAAGCGACCTTATGCTTGGCAGATATTTCTTTGAGTTTGTTGTTGACTTCCTGGATGCTTGTAGCTGCTTCAATGTCCTGTCTTAACGTAATTCCTGAAAGACCAACTTTTGAGTCTGGAAATTTCGCTTTAATTTTGACGACAAGGTTTTCCATTTTCTTCGCACATACTTCGGTTGAATCCGTTGGGATGTTGTTTGTCCCAACGTGAACAATTACGTGGGAGGGGGTTGATTGGATATTAATAGAATTTAGCTCCTTTTCAATTTGTTCAGTGGTTTTCCCTGGGTATGTAAATTTATGAACTTTTTTCTTTGTAAGTTTTCTCGGGTCAATATGTTTGACTATCGAATCCCCTATAACAACTATTTCCTCTTTTACGCGCTTCCCAGAAGATTGATTTTCAGTATCTTTCGTTGACGCTGATGTAATTTTGTCAGCTTCCTCGATGCTGAGTGAAGAAAATTGATTTTGAAGCGGGATTGAGTGGCATTTACTTAGGTCATTAGCATCGACTTGTTTCTCGGCTTGTCGGTGGGATAGCTGATTGGTTTCCTCAGGTTTTAAATCGGTGTATAACAACCGTATAGAGGTTATTAAACTTGCTTTTTCTTCCTCGACAGCCTTCATTTTTCCATACAGGTCTGAGATAGTATGGCTTAGATTATTTACCCTCTCAGTCAGGGCTTCGTTTTGGTCTTTAAGTTCGAGATTTTCTCTTCGGAGCCTACATAGCTCGTTTTCCGTCTCCGGGTTCTTCAAATCTTTCAACTCTTTAGAATGTTCTAATAGAGTAGAGTTTATGGCTGCGAAGTTTTCGATAAATTCCTTCTTTAGATCTTGCAGCTGATTATCTAAGTATTCATCATTTGCAGGATTAATATTTACTGCAGGTAGTCGCTTTGATATTGAAGCGACAGAGTTTAGCTTTTCTTCGATCTGGTCTTTGTCCTTCCCGCTAACTGTAATCGACTTTGTTTTCGGATACCATCGGATTGATACCTCTTCACATTCGTATGCCTTCGCGTCTCCCCCAGGAGAAGACCATTTTCCACCAGATAAATCTAGCACATCTTCGACAAATTGTTGTAGAGCATCGAATGAACCCGACCAAATAAGCTTGTCTTTATCGTTGACCGATAGATTGTGCAGTACACTTTGCTTTGTGGTGTTGTTCGTCATGGCTGTTCGTATATTGTCACCAAATTTTATCTCCAATTGCTCGTCTACAACACACGTCTGCTCGTCTGCTCGTCTGTGTCGACCTTTTAATATCATATATAGTTATAAAATAGTTATATCATATATAGTTATAAAGTTATAGTTATATAAAAACGTTTTGACCATTGAGTTGCTGAGATGAATGGTTTTGACACTCCTCGGTCTGGTGTCTTTACAGGGTGATCTATGTTAAAGCGTGGTTCCTTATACACTCTCAAAACGGCGTTTGGCAACTTTGATAATTCTTTTTACTGCCTCACGACCACGTATTACCCAAAAACGCTCACGGATGGTCGTCAATGTATCTCGTAATCCGCTGTGTTTTATCTTATGGTGGATCTCGCGTATCAATAACTCGACGAACCTTGACTTGCATGGAAGCAAAATCGGATTTTTGCTTCCCAGTTCTAACGATGCGTTGTTTAATCTACCCTTGCACCTTAAGACATGATCATCGTCCAGAAATAGTCCAAACTGGTTAACATAAACAGGCGGGGTTGATTTCGAATCGCCCAAAGAGACAAAGGATAATTCGGTTTTAAACGCTTCTTGTTGAATAGACTTTATCCACAATAACTCGGCCTGCTGAATTTCATTTGCTGTTAATTGCAACGAATTCTGGGATTCTGATCGTTTCCCGGATCTTGATACCTTCATCACGTTGACGACTTTCAACACGTAGCTGGTCACTCGAAGAAGTTTTTTCAAGGAACTGAAACGATCTATGTCGATTATCTTGCTAATATCTAACAAGTTCGGAATCTTCTTTGTTATGACAAGTGATCTTACAACGTTCGAAGGTTTATTTGCCATCTCTCGCGATACCTCGTCGGCTTCTGTTCCACTAGTTACTGGACATTTTGGCCATTGATCCTCATCTTTAGTTAAAAATTCGGGTCCATTAAACCATAGTGAGTTGTTCGGAAGTTCCTTCGCAGATATGCCACGCGAGGGCAAATCCGCTGGATTTAACGATCCGGGGCAGAATCGCCAAGCTTCTATGGACGATAGATTCCTAATCTTGTTTACTCGATGTTGGACATATTGTTTCCAATGTCGATCATTTCTTATCCAATGCAGCGCAGTCATTGAGTCGACCCAATAGAATATTTCTACGTTCCATTCTAGCGCATTCAACAGGGAATTTACTAAATTCGCTAGCAATGTTGCTCCAATAAGTTCCAAACGGGAATAGTTTGCTTCTTGACTGGGGCGACCTTTGTTTTCGAGGCCATTAGTTTCACATCAACGTGGCTGTTCTCGTACACTGTTCTTACGTAGACTACTGCGCCAATAGCGCGTTCCGACGCATCGCTGAATCCGTGCACTTGCGTAATGGAACGATTCAAATCGGAAAGATAATAGCATCTTGGCACTCGAATCTTTGTTAGGAACTCTAACTCTGAGATTAAGGCGTTGCACTGTTTACTTAAATCGTCTGACAGCTCACTGTCCCAATCAGCCTTACTCAAACATAATATCTGGAATAACATCTTCAGCTTTATCGTGAAAGGGATAACAATCCTAATGGATCAAATATCTTTGATGACCAACTTAACAAGGATCTTTTCGTAACTGGAAGTGACTTAGAATACTCGATTAACTCTTCCAAGTTGAACAGAAACGCATCTGCGACTGTGTCCCATGCAGTTCCTAGGACCTTGACTTGTGTGGGCTCTTCGACTGTGGATTCTTTGGCAATTGTTGACTTCGCAAATGTCAAGTCGTCCTGAACAACCTTGGGCGATGCATTGGTTGAATCCTTGGCTCTCTTATCTTCCAACTCGTCGATGATCGTAGCAAGGTGTTTGGAGTTCGAACTCCATTTTCGTAAGTTGAATCCTCCACTGCTCATTAACTCCTTCGTACCTTTGTATATCGTAAGTGCTTCCTCGTCATTCTCGGCCCCCGATACGAAGTCATCTACATATAGCGATTTCTTTAAATGTTCCACAATTTCGGGTTTCTGCTTCTGATGCGAGTCGAGATGATGATGAATGGTGGCTCCCAGAATAGCCGGTGAGGGTCTTAGACCGAAAACCAATCGACAAAACCTAAGCTTCAGAATTTCGGAATGTGGATCCCTCGCATCCTTGAACCATAGAAATCTCAGCATATCTCGATCTTCTTCGCTTATTCCGATCATTAGAAATGCTTTCTCAATGTCTGCCACCAGTCCAACTGGATTTTGTCTGAACTTCACCAGCATATCAAATATTTGCGGGATGAGGTTTGGACCAGTAAGCAAACAGTCGTTTAATGAATAGTTCCGCTTTTCTGTGGTAGCTGACCCGTCGTACACGACGCGTAATTTCGTGGTAACCTTGTCTTTCCGGATTACACAGTGATGAGGAAGATAATGAATGTCCTGATCTTTATTCGAAGGCTGGACCTCTTCAATGACTCCCGTTGCTAATTGCTCTTCTATATTCTTGTTGTACTCTTCAAGAAGACTTGGATACTTAAGTAACTTCTGTTGTAACGATTTTAGCCGATTACGACATAGCTCATAATCATCCTCGATGTCTGGGCGATGTTCTTTCCATGGAAGACTGATCTCATAGCGTGTCCCTGTATATCGAATATCGCGAACAAAGCTTTGTTCCTTTAAAGGAATCTCTGAATCAATGGAATCAACGCCTACACTCTCTGCTTCCAAGAAACGCCTTAACGACGTGGTTAACTCATCGTCATCAGTCACCGTACTGGAGTTGTCGAACCGTTCTCCTGCTAAAATAAGGTTGTTAAATGTATAGCCGTCCGGCTGAAGATGCTTCGCGCATCCCGATAAAAGCCAACCCAATTTGCTACTCACTGCAGTTGGTCCATTTTCTCCTCGCATGACGTCGCCAGTAACTATGTCCCAATAGTGGTCTGCACCCACTAAAATATCAATGTTGTCGCCATCGTTGTTGTTTTCACAGTCAAAGTCTGCAAGTTCCAAGCCATCGAGATGTGAATAGTCACTTACGTTTACCTTCGAAGGAAGGGGTGCACAAATTGTTGGAAACCCAATTGCTGTAATTTCAATGCTTTCGCCACCATTCTTGTTTGTGATATTCATTTGATATACCTCGCAGTTCTCGCGTTTTGATTTGTTTTCACCAAAGGTGTTTAGTTGAAGAGTTTCTTTACCCACTGGGCTCAATCTTAACTTACTCTGGAGCGATCTTCGGATGTAGGACCTTTGGCTTCCTGTATCAAACAAAATACGGGCGGGAAGAACCCTGGAACCATTTGACACTATCGCTCTGGCTGTCTGCAACAAAACAGTTCCCTTGGTTGTCTGGGTAACAGCTGTGGTGATGGGTGTTTTGGTATCTTCTGGTACTTCTGGTTTCTTGGTTTCTTCAATTTTTTGACGGGTATTGTTTAGGGTTCGGTTAGTACCTTCGCCTTCAGTGCGGTGAGAATTGTTGCTAGGGCATATTGACTGATGATGTTTGCCAGAACAATGGCGGCATTTCTTGGTGGCATCACACTTGTTTGCTTGATGGCCTATTCTTAGACAAACAAAACAACGCTTCGAATTGCGTAAAATCTTTATTCGATCTTCCCTGTCCGTTACCTTTTCACATGACGCAGAATAGTGCACTTCGTTACAGTACGCGCATTTAATTTTGAAACCAGTACTACCGTCTCTATCACTTCTATTCACAACAAAGGATCCCACAGTTGGTTGTGTGTTTGACTTCGGTTTATTGGGGCCCTTTTCACTATTATTCGAACGGGTTGTTTCACTCAATTCTCGTGCCTCAACTTCAAACTTGATGGTGCTGAGCAGCTCGTCGATTTTCCAGACATTGCCTGATGCCTTACGCGCTACTTGCAATCTAATTTCAGATGGCAATTTGGACATGATTATCGGTATTAACATGCTGCCATACTGGTCAGCGGCAATCCCAAGCGATGCCAGTCCACGAACATTAACGCTGATTTTATCAAATACAAATCTCAATTGCCCTGTTCGACCTTCTGTACATGTCGGAATTTGCAAGATTTGGTCCATATGTGCAGCAATGATTTGCTGTGTTTTGCCAAACCTTTCTTGTAAAATTTCAATAGCTGCGTCGTAATTGGCAGATGTAAGCGTAAGCCCTTTGATAGCGCGTGCAGCGTTTCCTTCAAGTAACGAAAACAGGTAATTGAACTTGGTCACCTTTGATATATTGGCATTACTATGAATGGCAGTGTTGTACAAATCCCAAAAGGAACTCCACTGTAACCTTCCCGCTAAATTTAGGAAGTTCTAATTTCGGTAGTTTTGGTAGTGTCGACAATGATGGTGTGGGACTCATGGGGACGTTGGCAATCGTTGAACTCGTGTTCGTACTAGCAATGCTCGCTTCGATATTTATACTCGTATCATTTATCGCATTGACATCGTTTTCACCATCATTTCTTACAGTTACATTCTCATTCGTCGCTATGTTACCTGTGTCTTCCATTGTACTCGGGCTGTTTTCAATTTCAGGTGAAACACTGGGGCTTGGTGATGCGAAAATGTTAACATTTCCTACCTTTGTGGACTTCTTTGCTCCTTCGATTTTGCTTTTCGTGTTTAAAACTCGGTCTGCAACGACTGCTGCATCCTCGATTTCGCGTTCAATCTCGTCTACTTCACATATGCTAAGAATCTCTTCGTTTATGACGTTTAAAATCTTCATTTTCTCTTCGAGTTGGCCTGAAATGACTTCGCATCGCTCAATGTCTACGTCGGTTGCTTGAAGAAGCTCGAGTGCTTCTTTTACTAGCTTGGTGGTCACGCCACGATGACCGCCTCGTTTAGCGCGAAGTCGTTCTATACCTTCTTTCGACATTTCGTTCGTGTTTTTCGAATTAAATTTCGTTCATAAAGGGACTCACAAGCCCCACGTTGGGCGCCATTTCATGATCGTTCGAATTTGCTTCCCATTCAATCGTTAAATCGCTTCACAACAACAAACAATTTTGTATATTTCACTTCATATGAAATTTTAACAATAACCAAAAAACAAAAACTTATAACCCTCAATCTTATGCTCTATCACGTGCTCTGAATTTAATTAATTATGACGTTCAACGCGTTACTTCCGGTTCTCAACGTTATTTACAGAATGCGAAAACCCGAAGTAAATCTGGAAATTAGTGTAGTAACAATACTTGGATGATAACCTTCTAACAATATTTGTAAATTATGAAGTTTTACGGGTGTTGGCAACCGACTTTGTTGAAATAGGCTTAGGCGATCGATCAGTGGGAGATGGTCTGTTATTGGCACGAAAATTACAATTCACGGCACGGTGCGATCCGTTGCATTTAAAACAAATGTGCTTGAAATCACAACCGGCACAAAACGTTCCGCGATGAAACTTAAAACAATATCCCCGAGGAACAGACACCTTTGAAGGGTGGCGCGTATAATTGTTGCCTTGCGTGTTCGGCTTAGACGTAGTGGGATATTGAGATTTCAACCATAACTCCCAGTGAACGGTCGCCCAGGGAACGCGCGTGGCCTGTGTTTGGCGCAAAAATCGAAAATTCTCATCGTAGTAAAACCAATTATGACCCCTATTGGCCAAATCCTGGATGATTTGACAATATTTCATGAGCGCGGGGGACTCATGAGGGTACCGTTGTGTATAAATGGAAACAAAAATATGAAACGAACGAAGCCAATCGCTAATAGTTTTGACCCTTTTGGATTTCGCAGCCGGCTCAAGAAAAAGAGAAGCAGGTTGACCGTTGTCAGAGGTCCGTACACTAATCTCGTATTTAGCGGCCGCGTCTGGGCCACCTGACAAAGTACTTATATCGACAAACTCCTCATTCCATATTTTAAACTTTATTTTATCCGGAATCCGCGAATCAAGAGGCAAAGCGGCAGAGTGGAACGATTCCCGTGGACCCGGAGCACTTGAACATGGAAGAGAAAAAGGAGTGGTCTGACCTGTAAGGTTTTCTTGTATGGACGTGAGCGCGTCGTTGACCAGAGAATCTGCATTGGGACCCTGGTTTGAGATTTCGATTCCGGAGGTAGATTCTGTTGGGGCAGACGCCATTGTGGATGTTGAAGACGCAGAGGTTGGTAAGAAGCCAGCTAACTTTTGCGTGACTGCCTCGGTAACCGAAGACACCAGTGTTGAGATAAGCTCACTCGAAAGAGAGGGCAAAGCCACATCACTCACGGGCACAGTTGACGTTGACGGGGTGGCACCAACAGATACAGCATCGGGCGAACTTCGAGTTCGGCGAGATGTTGTTGGTTGGTTCTGAACAGACTCTCGCAAAACGGCTGATGGAGCGGCGACACGCTTAGAACGACGCACGGGTGGCATTCTAAAAAATAAAACTTTAAAAGCAGAAATAGATACTTATGGCGTGATGAGTTAAAGATAGTAAAGCAACCGTACCCAAATTTTTGTCGTTGTGCGAGAAATAAAACTATCCCCCGTAAGGCGAACATTCAATAGTGAGGATTCGTTCGTTATTAATTTTGTCGTAATTGAAAGTTGGAATGTGTGAAAGAATGATTATAAAACGTCAGCAGGATGAACATGGCAGATCCGAAGATCGCCGCACCATTCACCCTATGGCCAACAAAAAACTCACAAAAAGTGTGAGAACTCTCATATAGAGGAGAGATAAAATCAAACGTCAGCAGGATGAACATGGCAGATTCGAAGATCGCCGCACCATTCACCCTATGGCCAACAACAAACTCACAAAACTTGTGAGAACTCTCATATAGATGAGAGATAAAGACAAAGTCAAACGTCAGCAGGATGAACATGACAGATCCGAAGATTGCCGCACCGTTCATCATATGGCCAACTAAACTCACAAACAGTGTGAGAACTCTCATATAGATAAGAGATAAAGATAGAATAGATAAAGGCGCTAAGGCGCTTCATAAGAAGTAATCACGAGTAAAGTTTGTCAAATTTCAAGGTTATAGAAAAGTAAATGTAACGTACGACATGCAGCTTGTTATATATATATAGAGAGAAAGAATTTTATAACATTTTAATTGCTTGAAGAATTGCCCCCCGATAACTTCGGTATAATTTATATTGCCCGATTCTATTAAAATGGACCCCGTCAGGTAGAAATGGCGTCACGGAAGGTCGTATAAAGCCATGGTGTGTCCATAAAAACACTCTCGGGACCTTCTCTAAAACTACCTGTAGGTAATTATTTAGCATTAAACGCTGCTTTTCAAAAAGAGGGTTGTTCTTTCGCGGGGAAATCAGGCATACGCATACCAATTTTACGCGATATTGATCTAGCATTAGAGCAACCAAGTCGTCAATGCGTGAACCGACTGTTTCGGGCCTTAAAGCGGACAAATCGTTCGTGCCTATCTCCAGAATAACAATATCTGGGGCACACCGAGAAACTACCCCTAAATCATATTTGCGGATCTTCTCCACTGTTCTACCCCCTATACCGTGTAGATAAACTCTCGCTGTGCCCTTGAGTTTAAAGGTCGGGCACATGCGAATATCCCGCTTACGTTTCAGGTCGCACTGTAGGCGACGAACAAATGAGTGTCCCAGGACCAAAACTTTTGGGGGTACCATTGTGTATTCGTAGCTACTAGATGTATATGTATATTAATATATAAATATATAGAAAAACAAATATAACACTTTTGTAAATACCTTTCAACTTTAAAGGAGCTTTGTCTTTTGCGATGTCACGCTTAAACTGACCGTTTGTGGTTTGAGTATTCGGTCTTTGTTAGTTTTCGATTTGCTGCTGGCCATTCACCACCTTTCCCATATTGCGTGCCATCCATTACCTGTCGGTCTTTTAGATAGAACGCAAAGCCCATAATATAAGATTTTTAATTATCGTCGGCAAGGTGTATCCCCTTGGGGGTACACCTTGCCTTAGTAGTCTATTTATAAAATCACATTACATAAATTTCTTATTTCCTTCGTAAATATTTTGTTTTATTAACAATATTTAAAATTTACAAATATGGATAACATTATTTAAATGTGCATCTCAAGGATCATGACCTACGACATGTCCCCTTTCTATAGCAACACAAAGCATTTAGCATTTTATAAGTTGCATTAAATCCCCACGGGCTGTAATTCGTGAACACGGCATTCAAATTTTAACAATGAGTGATTTCAATAGTTTTCGGTTTTTTTGGGACACCCTGTATATTGTATATGCTTATGATTCCAAAAGACAAAGGTTTGAAGGCTTTAAAATCTTTCTTCCAAAACTTTGTCTGGATTGGAATCATAAGCACATGCTGACAAAGGTATTCTTCTCTCTCCCAAGTAGCCATAAACCAATAGACCTTTTCAGCTTGTATGCAATGGTGACTTGAAATAGGTTAATTTGGATACAAGCTGAAAAGGTCTATTCACTCTATTGGTTTATAGCTACTTGGGAAAGAGAAAATCGAATACCTTTGTCAGCATGTGCTTATGATTCCATTCCAGACAATGTTTTGGAGGAAAGATCTTTAAAACCTTCAAAGCTTTGTCTTTTGGAATCATAAGCATATACAATATAGATGAATGACAATGTAAAGTATTGAGAACTTATTCTAAACAAGACGCCTGTTCTGGCGTTAACTCCGGTGTCAAGCGAAATTAATGACCATTGCGAAATACATGACCACGCGTGACGAGTCACGAATTTCGCGGCTTACTCGAGCGAAAAACTGACGATTGCGAAATCTATGACTTCGGCGGCCGAGTGTGACTGTTTGGTTTTGGCTAATTTTGATCAAAATTTTAGTACGTTTTAGTAATTAATCGAGAAACGTGTAAAACAAAGATTCACTAGGACAGATAAAACATCATTGAAGGCTATTTAAATCGCTAAAATACTATTGATTATCGAATTTGAAAAAGTATAGTTGGTATTATACTACCACAAAAATTCAAGTATAATGGTACATTGCTTCATTTAATTTCTGACAAGATAATTTTAACAGTTCTACCAAAATTATTTACATCATTGGAATTTATATCTTATTTACATATATTTACATCTGCACCTTGCATCACTTCACCTAGCTGCACATTAGCAATAAAATTTTCCTGAAAGTGCTGTTGCGAAGTTTACACTTCTGCAACTGGCGTGAAAGAATTGATAGCACCGGTCACACCCAAGCCAGTCTTCACCATCATCTTTCTTGCAAATTTTGCACACACTTGTATTTCTCCCAACAGCACTGCAACAAAAATTCCAAACAGTAGTTAGTAGACATGTGTGTAAGTTTTCAGATTCACTTTTGAATGTGTACATAAAGGGTAAATATATAAGCTAAATGAATAATAAGAGCTATAAAAGCCAAATGAATAATAAGAGCTATAAAACAAGTAACAATAATAAAATTTATAAGATCATATCACATATTATTATGATGCGATGCGTCAATGCGAAGTTATTAAATGGCTAGACATACCTTCATATTCAAAGTTTCTCGAGAATTGAGACAGCATGTGGATATTTTTTCCTTGCGACTTTGTCAAGAGTGGCAAAATGAGTAGGTTCCTGGCATCCTGATTTTAGGAAGTGCAGCACTTCTTCCACTTAAGCCTAAGACATTCAATTTATAGTGTTAATACATGGCCAAAACAACGACAAATTAATAAATATCAATAACAGTAATATCTTGGTTATGATCAGTATGATCACAATAATTACATTAAAACAACAGTCCGAATATCGGTATCAGATCGAAGTCATCGAACATTTGAATTCGAACTAAACAGAGTTTGGACGACAATGACATACCTTATATTTACTGATTTCCGAGTCAGGTTTCTTCGCTTTAACGCCAGAACAGCAAGCTGATTCAGTTGTTGAATTTGCAGCCATTTAGGAAAGAAAAAACTTCGAAAAATCTTCCTTCGAGACAAGTCAGAGAATACGTGTTGAACGGTAAACAAGTTGCGAAATTTATGAACAGAATGTAATTTATGCGCGCATTTGCGCATGCCCAGAACTGCGACACTCATATATTTCGCAAGTCATAAATTTCGCGTGACACCGGCGTGGTGCTCACGTGCCAGTCTTCAATATAAAGCTTCTGAACATAAACAATACAGTTCATATTCATTTAGATGCCTTGCGAACCTAAATGTTGTTCGATCGCGAAATTTAGAAGCACATCGTACTTTAAAAAGTATAGAAGTTCAATTGTTCAAAAATGTAAATAAACGGCATGATACATTCGCTTTGTCTTACACTTTGCCTTTGGAATTCGCGCTTATATAGTTTTATTAAATCTTCGATCCTGTGCAAACTACGACGAGTCAAAGCGCCCATACACGACCACATCATCTTGTGAAACGGCGAAATAGCAGCGATATTACTAAAATAGGACCAGAATCTACATGTATTAAATATATTCTTACCCCAATTCAATCTAAACTTAATCGAAAAGCATGAAAAGAACGGTTTATTTGTTCCTTTTGGAGGAATTGCCGTATCATGCGAACGAAATCGAATCGCGCATCGGAAAATTAGCCAAAGCTGTGCACCACAACTCTTGGGAGACAAGACTGGGACATAGATAAATCCAATCACATACGCATTTTAAGTACTAGTACATTTTAAGTACTAGTAGAATTTTCAACTCTGTCGCTGACGCCGGAGTAATTATCATGTTTGAATTGAAATGGTTAAAAGACATGCATATTAGCCAATAGTTATTGTTGAATACTTGCCTGTTTTAATCACCTTGAACATTTATACTTCCTTCCATCTATGTTATGAAACAGACGCAACGACCAGGGCGCATTGTTGGACCAAGAACTGGTCCCTAACCGCTGCTAATCTTCTTCTTCTTCTTGTTAGGGGGCAACGCTCTTTAAAGTGCCTATGAAATGAAATTTTTTATTTCATGTTCGTGAAGTGTTTAGTGTACAAACGACTATGTTGAAGTCGCAAGCTCTACAAATAATTTAATGAAAAGTTATTGGGGTTTAAACTTGCCGATTTGGCCAAAAAATGTGGTTCACTTTCTGCGCGGTCAAATGGCGTCAAATTACTTCCGATGACGTAAAGAACAGGGCACACACAAATGACACAATAACATAAGCTCTTACTTTTATACGAGATACACGAAATCTCGACTTTTCGAACAGTCTTATCGCATATTATAAAACTCTAAAAAACGAAGAGTCTCGCTCGAAACGTCAAATTGAACCTTCGTACAACTTCAATATGACGAAGCGGTTTAGTTTAACTTTTATATAGGCTTGCGTGAATCGCAACATATGACAAGATTACACTGCGCGCTAAGCGCATTTTATGATAAACAACTAAGGGAAAGGTTTTTATACATTAGAATATAAGCCGTAGATATGGAGGAAACATCTCCTTTATGTGCAAATGAAAAAAGAGAAATTCTTGTTGTGTTGCTGGAAGGCCAAATAAGAAATCGTGCACAAATAGTGGCGAGACACGAGGTATTAGCATGCATTGTTTTTTTAAAGATCCGTCTGTACGAAAACAGCGGGTCCAATTTGTTCGAATACATCGGTCTGACTTCGACCTGGGAAAATATTCGTCAAGAATATGGTTGTGCTCGGCGCATTTTGACGAGAGTTGCTTCTGCAAACGTTTTGCAAGCAATTTACAAGGCTTCGATAGCAGTAACACCAAGCGCTTTTTGACTTGAGGTTCAAACATGGACCCATGTAGCCAAATATCCATCTTGCCAACTACCTATAACCAACAGCACGGATATACCTATATAAAGTCCATTGCTTTTGTCAAGTTTCTCACTTTAAATTACAGAAGTTCAAACTCTTAAGTATTTTATTTACTACCAAACTGAAAAAAGCGTACATGCAAGGAATCTACTTTATCCTCTTGGTCATATCTAGCCTCTATAGAATAATCGGTGTCAAGCCATCGATCGATATCAACTTCTTCGGATTTTCCCTTGTTAATATCAACCATTATATCGTCTCCCTGAGGAGCTAATGGTTCGCCTTCATATGGCATGTATTGAGAATCGCATACATACTCGCTTCAAACGTTTGCATCCGAATTCGCAACAGAATTATTACTGCTATTCGACTACTTCGTCCTATATTGTTTGTTTATAATTTGCGTTATTTGCGTTGTGTCAATTTCATGTGCCCTGCGCTTTACGTCACATCCGTCTGATTTGTTCCCAGTCTCCGAACAATATTTTTATTGCGAAATCGATACAAAAACGTTCAAAAACTCATGTTTGTATTTCGAATTGGACATTTTTATGGTCAAATTCGAATTCTCCGCTGTCGAAAGTACCAAATGATTGAATAAAAAAATTCGTCAGTTTCATAGGCACTTTAAAAAAACCCTAAGGCTCTAGCATTACTTGTTTGATCGGAATGAAACTTGGCACAATTATTCTAAGCAATATTCGGCATCGATTGACGGAGTTCGAATTTTTACTTTTGACCGTTGAAGCAAGTTACAAGCAATTCTTGACAGAATATGTGCAGCAAATAATATATACGTATCATTAATATTCAGCCTATATACGCAAACGATTAGAAATACATTGTCCTCTCTATTGTTGTAAATACAATGCAGTTCAGAAACTCGGTCACGCAGTTCCTGGTCCACTATAGTACGATCGTACTTGTTATTACAGGAGATGCTGCGCCAAAAAGTCAAATTGATCAGTGAGTCAGGAAAATTGTGTTCCTTGACAATGGATGGGGTAAGCATAAAGAGTAAAGACTTCAATCTTCCTGCTATATTTACCGTCTGTAAATAAAATTTCTTTTCAGAGATCTCTGAAAGCTAATCTCCAATATGATCAAACAAAAGATGAAGTAACTGGTCTCGAAGATTTTGGAGATGGAGAGAGAACAAACCGAGTTGCCACAGCTGCACTTGTCTTTATGGCAAGGGGCATCACAGAAAACTGGAAGCAACCTCTTGGCTACGTACTGGTTCATGAGGCTTGTCCAAGCAAAAAGATTGAATCCAAGTTATTTGAAATTATTGATTAATTGACATCAATGGGTTTACTCGTTAAAAGCATTATATCTGACTTGGGTTCAAACTTCCAGCAATTACTTCGCGAGTTGAATGTCACCCCTGAAACGCCTTGGTTTTTGCCCAGGGGCCGGATGTTCGAAAGGCGTTTAGCTTAAACGGTTGATAAGTTCAAAATGAAAAACAAAATGATCTCTTTACTGTACAAGTGAGGTGGAATATTTTGATGAAAATAGCATAATTTTCAATGAATGTACATATTTAATGCATAAAATGCAGGTTCAGTCATTCACAAGATGCATGAGAGTACTTTTAAATTTTGGCTTATCCACCATTTAAGCTAAATACCTTTTGAACAACCGGCCCCAGATGGCTAAATCAAGATCCGTTGGAAATTGGAAACCCAACACCTCTACAGTTTACCAGGGCATTTTGCAAGTTGTTTGTTGACACGTACCTAACTCCCCTGTCATCTGGTAATTGTGCTGAAGATTTTGCAGCTTTTTAATCGGATTATCACCAAAAAAAAAGAGAACTGGAAGAAATAAGCCCAGCTCATCACCCGTGCAACCTGTTGATGATACTGATTACAACACAAGCGATGTCAAGAAGAATTTGGTATCAGCCAATGCACTGACAAATGTGGCAGGATACCTGTTGAGAAAGTGTCTCAAGGAGCACAGCTGTGACACATGCCACCATACTTCACCACTGAGACCATCAATGAAAGCAGTCAGCTATTCTACCTTTTCAAGGCATTTGAAAATAACAAAAACTGTGGGGGGTTGACGGTTCCACAAGATATGTTTGTACAACATGCATCACGAATGGAGGATGTGTTTCTTAAAGAGTTTAGCAGCTGTATTGAAAGAAAGCATATTGCCACCTAACTACTGAACTAATTTCAAAAATGCCCACATTCACAGCAGAATTGAAATGCGAAAGCTTTCCTTTTACTCACTTGGTCAAACTTTTCATCAAAATGCGATTGCATTATGCACTGATATTTGGAAACCAAGACCTGAAAACAAAGAAAAAGAAAAAAAGTACTTAAAAGTTCAACATTTGTAAGTAATACTGTATTGTGTATGTGTGTGTATGTGTATATAAATGTATTTATGTAGGTAATACTAAAGGCCCTGTTACACGGTGCAATTTTTCTTGCAACTTTCAATGCAATTCTGATTCTGAGAGATGTAAATTTGGGAACAACGAAACTTTTGTGTTTATCACTTTATTACACTTCATGCACTTTTCTTCTGCAAGACTCTTTACTTATTCACATCTCTTAGAAGTAGAATTGCATTGAAAGTCACAAGAAAAATTGCACTGTGTAACAGGGCCTTAAATGTATTTATAAATGTATTTATTTAAGTAATACTATAAAATGCATCTTATTTATACCAGGTGGCTTTCATTTATACGCTTAGCTTTTATACTAGAAGTTACTATCGCAAGGAAAGTGCTGGCATCGCAAGTCCATTTATCACATGTTGAAGAAAAACATCGGCTGTTTAAACTAAATTTGTCTACTATAGAGGCTTTCTGGGCTTTTTTCAAATGAATAATATTGTGAACATTGTCGTGAACAATGGTGCATTAAGTGTTAGGCGTCACTACTGTTACAGTAACAATGTTGCCACAACATATGTTTTTGCGCGTGTATTTGATACAGCATTAATTTGCCCCTGCCAGCAGCTTCAAGCGTGCTGAGAGTTAGAGCATTTGTGAATAGACTCATCAAGGTTATTTCCGCCATATTGCCTGCGGCTGCAGGGCAAAAAAAAACTGGGTTTTGAGCTGCGCGACCCGCCAATTCAGGCATTTACATTAAGATTCAATACATATGGCGGTCACAGAATGTTTCCTTTTTGCCACCATTTCTAACGAAGCACTGTGTTGTTGTGGCGAGACGGGATTTTATTTCCATTAATAATAGTAATACTTAATCTCGTCTCCAGTGTGCCCAGAGCCCGCAATGCTTTGCTTGCAAGTGTGAAAATTGAAGGCTATTATAAGAGGTGTGTGGCGGCTTTTCCGGGCGGCTGTCATCACGCGGAAATACAAATAAACACAAATCGTCCTTTGTTGTGACTTCAAGCAAGTTAAACCGCTCAATAAAACGAGTGCTTCGTTAGAAATTGTTAAATTCAATGTTCACTTGCGGTTTCCCTACGAAGTGGCAAAAACGAAAACTTTCTATGACCGCCATTCGTATTGAATCTTAAAACTCATTGTCATCGGATCAGATGGCATCTTAAAGTGGTTCGCTCATTTTAACTTGCGATTTCTGTGTGAATACTTGACTGATTTTAATAAAAATTAAACCATTTAAGGAGGAAATCGTCCTCAGTAGATACATCCTTTTTTTAGATCGATATGTTGCCAATTCGCCATAATATTCACGTGAGTTAAGCGCGTGCTTACTGCTCGGAATGTTGTCATATGGTTGGAAAAGGCGACAAAACTCTGATACCCTCCCCCTAGGGTAAATTTGACCCCAAAAATCGATTCCTGATAAAATTGGACCAAGGGGTCAGTTTCCCGGCTTTTTTTGCCTGATTTTTTCCCGATATTTGTATTATTGTGAAAAATATTGCCGGTGATGTGATAATTCATATCATACATGTTTATATAAAAAAAGCGGCAAAAATCCTCTAAAGGCTCGATTTTGACGCTAAAGATATCAAAATAATCCTGAAAATGTGAACTAACTGTACTAAATCACTGTAACCGTTTTAGTTTGTATTTTGCGCAATATTTTATAGATTAGGCCGCTTTGATGTGTAATATTGAATAATAAATAAATCGCGTGCATTAAGCCTACAGCACACGAGAGCTATCAGCTGAGCTACGAGTTACTCGTGCCTGTTAGCGCAGCCGACAGCTCACCGTGTGCGGATAGATTTTCTGAGTTTTCTGCCACTTGCAACCTTTTCTCGCATATCAAGCATGTTTGATACAATTTAAATCGTCTTTTCAAGCTCTATCGTTTGGTAGTATTCCGGGGTCTTTAGCCCAAATACTTGCCGAGATATTTAGTTTTCTTTCTTCCCGACAATACCGGCGCAGCTCGAAGCCAGTTTTTTGTGACTACCGCGTAAGCGGTAGCCACTATGTCAGAGGCTTGCTTGCTTGCTTGCTTGCTTGCTTGCTTGCTGCTTGCTTGCTTGCTTGCTTGCTTGCTTGCTTGCTTGCTTGCTTGCTTGCTTGCTTGCTTGCTTGCTTGCTTGCTTGCTTGCTTGCTTGCTTGCTTGCTTGCTTGCTTGCTTGCTTGCTTGCTTGCTTGAATGCTTGTCTTGGACCATGACGTCACACTCAGCACTACGTCACACAACTGATGTACGTCACACTCGGCAGTTTTCGCCATTTATCGCCAACCTTTCCGTGCAATCAAATATGCAATTCAAATGCAAATTTTTTTAGTATCAACACAGCTTTTCTATACGTACGTTGTTTTGCTTACATTTTTGAGCTGTTTGAACTTTGCACGTCTTACTAAATATAATAATCATATTTAAACGTCACATATGGTCTTCTAGTGTGAAAACAGCTACAGTATTTAGAGAACACCTGCAGACCGCCGACAGCAGGCGATTTGTTTGTCTATAGACGATTTGTTCGTCTTCTGATGTGGAAACGGCTAATCGCTCATATTTTATGAAATTTGGAGTTAATCAATACGGCGGATGCGTTGCAAAACCAAATGCAATTTCTATGCTTTAATAGTAACATGTAATATTTGTAGATGTGAATACTGTCTGCTGAAACTTTAGCATATAGCTCACATGCACAATCAGTTTCTGTAAACATAAGTAGAGGCAGGAACGCAAAATAAAAGGCCGCGTCATCTACCTAAAATTATGCTTCGGCCGAACAGGTCTGAACGTGATCCCAATTATTTTATACATCGTCACGCATCGTCAATCACTTTAGCATTAGCTTTACTGCCATCATTGAATATGATCAATGAATATGGTAATTATTGCATGGTGAGTAAAATAGCCTGCTAATTTAGGAAAGAATGAGACCCTTCATTAATCATCAGCAATGAACAGTGATAATAATATGCCGATCCTCACTGATCCATTGTATTCTTCTCTGACTGACAAAGGATTTTACACATGCACCAATGACCTCCGGTAATGACATGGCCCATTCTTTGGACTACAGGGTGTCTTAAAAAAACGCAATCACTTAAATATGCAGAACATTAATACAGCTCTAAAGCGCAATAGATAAGCACCCCTGGAAATTGAAAATACTCTTAATCCTTCATTTAAAATGCTAAAAGTCATTTTAGCTGAACTATGGTGCAAACCCGAACAATATTAATATTCTTGCATATTTAAGTGTTCGCGTTTTTTTTGAGACACCTTGTAGAGTAGTGTCAACCACGCGCTTTAGTATAAAAAGTCACACCCAGTTTACCGTGCTGATTCAGTGAATCAGTTTAATCAGACGATATTCATGGCAATTCTTGATATATTTGCAGCAAATGATATACACATATCATTAATATTCAGCCTATACAGGGTGAGTCAAAAAAAACGGACACCTTTGAAATTCAAATTAGCCGGATAGCGGCTATAATGTGACAGAAGTTGCTTAAAATATTTCATAGGTATACAAAGATTATATTAACCTAAAACATAAAGTTTGTTCCCATTGGGAGTTAAAATGCATTCTAAGCTCTGTACATACAAAAGGACAGTTTTATCAAATCGTTTTTGTTGATTGTACATGGGAATTGTCATGTTCCAGCCATAAGTTCGCAGCTAATTTGAATTTCAAAGGTGTCAGTTTTTTTTACTCACCCTGTATATAAGTAAACGCAAACGATTGGAAATACATTGTCCTCTCCTTTTTATAAATACAATGCAGTTCAGAAATTAAACTCGGTTACGCAGTTCCCAGTGTGGGACTTCTCCAACGTCTTGTAAGACAAGTTCTCCACTCAACGCTTCAACGCTCCTGTTTTTCATTCACCAAGAGATCGATCTTGCAATTTTTACATCTGCACCTACAAAAACATAAATTTATTTTGATTGTGAAACAGTAGGGTGAAATGTCAGTATATGTAGTGCTTTATATGTAATGATATAGTGCCTTTATATATTTCACTTACCAATCTGACACTGGGATAGTCCGGCCGTTTTGCGAATAAAAGAAGCTGCCTTCTATCTTCATGTACACGTCCCTCTTTTAGTCTTCATTATACTCGGCACGGTCAGCAATCGGTTTGTCTTAGTAAGGTTGATATAAACCGTCATGTATAGGCGTACTGTCTCTTGAAGCAACAGTATCGCATCGTCTTCAAATTCCAATATTGGCAATACATAATCCGTGATGAATTAAATATCCGAATCATGTTGGCTGTCTAAGTTGTCGGAAAAACTTGACGACGTCGTTTTAGCGAAAAACGAACCAAAAAGTTTATATACTATACAAGATTTCGCACTTTTATATTGCCGCAAAATTCCATATTTTAAAGCGTGTTTCGTGTTTACAAAATTAGCGTGTTCTCCAATGTACGTCACTTCCGGTGAAAAAATACAACTAGTTCCCACTCACAGCACCTCACGGTCAAACACGAAAAAAGCCAACTTTGAGGCCCGAAAGGTACATGAAGATCAAATTTTCGTCTTATCAAATATATTGAAAATGTTCTTAAAATCGTCTAATCTATCTAAGTAGGTTATTTCCCTGAGGTTGATATAGGCACTTTAAAGATGAGGTAAAGTCCGTTCTGCGCATATATTCCGCGCATCAACACATTCCATCAGTGGGGGAGCAACTTTTGGAATGTTAATGATATGCGATATTAGCGCATTGTATTACAAACGGCAGTTCGGGAGCACAATTATTACTCCGGCGTCAGCGACAGAGTTGAAAATTCGCCCCGGTTTTGTTTTGTTTTTGTTTTTTTTTTATTTTCGTCGTCGCAAGTGTGTAATGGCCGAAATATACTAGTATTAAAAATGTGTATGTGACTTATTTATCTACTTCCCAGTCTTATCTCCCAAGAGTTGTGGTGCACAGCTTTGGCTAATTTTCCAATGCGCGATTCGATTTCGCTCGCATGATACGGCAATTCCTCCAAGAGGAACAAATAAACCGTTCTTTTCATGCTGTTCGATTAAATTTAGATTGAATTGGGGTAAGAATATATTTAATACATGTAGATTCCGGTCCAATTTTAATAATATCGCTGCTATTTCCTTTTAAAAAGATGATGTGGTCGTGTATGGGCGCGTTGACACGTTGCGTGGTTATATTTTCATGTTACGAGGGTTCGAATATACATTACATATATAAGCATAAATTATATAATACACACTATAATAATTATACATTATATACATACTGTATACATGGACTATATATACACACACATTATATACATACACACTTATATACTACACACTATATACATATATACATTAATGGTTACATGGTTTACTATATGCTTATGGTTATATGTTATTGGTTATGTTATATGGTATATGTGGTTATGTGGTTATGTGGTTATGGTATTGGTAATTTGGTTAGTGTTATATGGTTATATTGTTATATGTTATATGGTTATTGGTTAGTTGTTATATGGTTTATGGTTATGTGGTTATTGTTATGTGGTTAGTGGTTATATGGTTATATTTATATGTTATATGGTATATGGTTATATGGTTATGTGGTTATATGGTTATATGTTATATGGTTATAGTTATATGTTATATGGTATATATGTTAGATATGTTATATGGTTATATGTTATATGGTTATATGGTTATATGGTTATATGGTTATATGTTATGTTATATTAATGGTTATATGGTTATATGGTTATATGGTTATATGTATATGGTTTATGGTTATATGGTTATGTGGTTAGTGTTATATGGTAATTTATATGGTTATATGGTTATTGGTTTATGGTTATATTTACATGGTTATGTGGTTATGTGGTTAGGGTTATATGGTTATATGGTATATGGTTTATGGTTATTGTTATATGGTTATATGGTATATGGTTACATGGTTATGTGGTTATGTGGTTAGTGGTTATATGGTATATGGTTATATGGTTATGTTATATGGTTATGTGGTTAGTGGTTATATTTATGTGGTTATATAGTTATGTGGTTATATGGTTATATGTTATTGGTTATATGGTTAGTGGTTATATGGTTATTTATATGGTTATGTTGTTAGTGGTTATATGGTTATATGGTTATGTGGTTATGTTGTTATGTTGTTATGTGGTTATATGGTTATATGGTTATGTGGTTACTGGTTATGTGGTTGTGTGGTTATGTGGTTAGATGGTTATATTTATGTGGTTATGTGGTTATGTGGTTATATGGTTAGTGGTTTATGGTTATATTTTGGTTAGTGGTTATATGGTTATATGGATATGTGGTTAGTGGTTATATGGTTATGTGGTTATGTGGTTATATGGTTATGTGGTTTGGTTATATGGTTATGTGGTTAAGTGGTAGTGGTTATGGTTATATGTTAATATGGTTATATGGTTATTGTTATATGGTTATATGGTATATGGTTATATGGTTATATGGTTATATGGTTATATGGTTATATAGTTATGGGTATATGGTTATTTGGTTATATGGTTATGTGGTAATATGGTTATGTGGTTATATGGTTATTGTCATATGGTTATGTGGTTAGTGGTTATATGGTTATTTGTTATATGGTTATGTGGTTAGTGGTTATATGGTTATATGGTTATAGGTTATATGGTTTGTTGTTTGTTTATTGTTATATGGTTATATGGTTATATGGTTATGTGGTTAGTGGTTATATGGTTATATGGTTATATGATTATATGGTTATATGGTTATATGGTTATATGGTTATATGGTTATATGGTTATATGGTTATATG
Organism: Dendronephthya gigantea; assembly: GCF_004324835.1. Lineage (NCBI taxonomy): Eukaryota > Metazoa > Cnidaria > Anthozoa > Malacalcyonacea > Nephtheidae > Dendronephthya > Dendronephthya gigantea. Next base: position 4,698 of record NW_021163584.1, on the reverse strand, counting down.
GTTATATGGTTATGTGGTTAGTGGTTATATGGTTATATGGTTATGTGGTTATATGGTTATGTGGTTAGTGGTTATATAATTATATGGTTATATGGTTATATGGTATGTGGTTAGTTGTTATATATATTTTTATTAAATATGGTTATATGGTTATATGGTTATATGGTTATGTGGTTATGTTGTTATATGGTTATGTGGTTATGTGGTTAGTGGTTTTATGGTTATATGGTTATATGGTTATGTGGTTAGTGGTTATATGGTTATATGGTTATGTGGTTAGTGGTTATATGGTTATGTGGTTAGTGGTTATATGGTTATGTGGTTATGTGGTTATATGGTTATGTGGTTATATGGTTATGTGGGTATGTGGTTATGTGGTTATGTAGTTAAGTGGTTATATGGTGATATGGTTATATGGTTATATGGTTTTGTGGTTGTATGGTTATGTGGTTATATGGTTATGTGGTTATGTGGTTAAGTGGTTATATGGTTATATGGTTATATGGTTATATGGTTATGTGGTTATATGGTTATGTGGTTATGTGGTTATGTGGTTATGTGGTTATGTGGTTATGTGTTATATGTTATCTGGTTAGTGGTTATGTGGTTATATATTGTGTGGTTATGTGGTTAAATGGTTATGTGTTATTTGGTTATATGGTTATGTGGTTATATGGTTATGTTGTTTTGTGGTTATGTGGTTATATGGTTATGTGGTTATATGGTTATGTGGTTATGTGTTATGTGGTTATGTGGTTAGTGGTTATATGGTTATGTGGTTATATGGTTATGTGGTGGTGGTTATGTGGTTATGTGGTTATGTGTTATATGGTTAGTGGTTATGTGGTTATGTGGTTATATAGTTATTTGGTTATATGGTTATGTGGTTATTTGTTATATAGTTATGCGGTTATGGTTATATGGTTATATATATTTATATAGTTATGTGGTGATATGGTTATGTGGTTATATGGTTATGTGGTAATATGGTTATGTGGTTATATTTGTTGTTATATGGTTATGTGGTTAGTGGTTATATGGTTATATGGTTATATGGTTATATGGTTATATGGTTATGTGGTTAGTGGTTATTTATGGTTATATGGTTATATGGTTATGTGGTTATATGGTAATGTGGTTAGTGGTTATATGGTTATATGGCTATATGGTTATATGGTTATATGTTATGTTGTTTGTTATATGGTTATATGGTTATATGGTTATGGTTTGGTGGTTATATGGTTATAGGTTATATGGTTATATGTTATATGGTTATATGGTTATGTGGTTAGTGGTTATATGGTTATATGGTTATATGGTTATGTGGTTATATGGTTATGTGGTTAGTGGTATATAATTATATGGTTATATGGTTATATGGTTATGTGTTAGTTTTATATTGTTATATTGTTTTTTGTTATATGTTATATGGTTATATGGTTATATGGTTATATGGTTATGTGGTTATGTGGTTATGTTGTTATATGGTTATGTGGTTAGTGGTTTTATTTATATTATGTGGTTAGTGGTTATATGGTTATGTGGTTAGTGGTTATATGGTTATGTGGTTAGTGTTATATGGTTATGTGGTTATGGTTATGGGTATGTGGTTATGTGGTTAGTGTTATGGTTATATGGTTATATGGTTATATGGTTATATGGTTATATGGTTATATGGTTATATGGTTATGTGGTTATATGGTTATATGGTTATGTGGTTTTGTGGTTATGTGGTTATGTGGTTAGTGGTTATATGGTGTGGTTATATGGTTATATGGTTATGTGGTTATATGGTTATGTGGTTATGTGGTTATGTGGTTATGTGGTTAAGTGGTTATATGGTTATATGGTTATGTGGTTATATGGTTATCTGGTTAGTGGTTATGTGGTTATATATTATGTGGTTATGTGGTTAAATGGTTATGTGGTTATTTGGTTATATGGTTATGTGGTTATATGGTTATGTTGTTTTGTGGTTATGTGGTTATTGGTTATATGGTTATATGGTTATTGGTTTTATGGTTATGTGGTTATGTGTTATGTGTTATGTGGTTATGTGGTTAGTGGTTATATGGTTATGTGGTTATATGGTTATGTGGTTGGTGGTTATGTGGTTATGTTATGTGGTTATGTTGGTTATGTGGTTATATAGTTATTTGGTTATATGGTTATGTGGTTATTGTTATATGTTATGCGGTTATATGGTTTGGTTATATATTTGGTTAATTATGTTATATTGTTAAGCGGTTATGTGGTTATATGGTTATGTGGTTATATAGTTATTTGGTTATATAGTTATGTGGTTATATTGTTAAGCGGTTATGTGGTTATATGGTTATTTGGTTAGTTTTTATGTGGTTATATAAAATATGGTTGTCCGCTATTATATCACAGTTTATGGATGTATAACATGGACAGTTGTGTGGTTTTTCAAGTTAGGACGCATACGTGAGTATTTTGGATGCTCTCAGGTGGTTATATCACACAATTAAAGGCTATGTAATTGTTGTTGTGGTGTTCATTTGGTTTTACGTACAATTATTTTTCGCAGCATTAATATTTTTTCCTTCAAGGAATTTTTTAAAATTTAAAGTTGATAGAGGTATAACATATCAAAATTTGAAAGGAGGTTGTAAAGGCAGGTTGCCGATATATTCACGAATGAAGATTGCCACGAGTTCCTTTTAAGATTTATTTTTCGTAATACTGAGCAAATGTTACCGAAAAAAATTACCGAAGGCGAAGGAGACGCGAGAAAAATACGTCTAAAATAAAGCTTGAGCGGTTATATCGTTTGAGCGCTAAATATCGATGCGACAGGATCGAATTTCAACAAGATCTTCATGGGATTCTTACTTTTTGCGTTTTTTTAGTTTTTTTTCCAGAGGAACATATGTAGAAAGGTGAAACAGACGGGCCTATCTTTAGTTGATTCGGCTAGCTCGGATTTTTAATATATATATTAAACATTTTCCCTAACTTTTTCACGTACTGACACACTTTCCATCAGCAAGGTCCAGGACGTCAACGTATCTCAAACCACACCCTACTTGATCCCTGACTTAAGATTTTGGATTCGGAACAGGTTCTCCATCACACTGTCACGATAATATAGACAAATTGTTTCAAATTATATTGCTTGGCTAAAAATGACTGGGACCAGTTTCAGTTATATAACATTTATTCTTTAATATAATGTTCGTTTGTACATCGAATATATATATATATACATATATATTATATTATATACTGTCGTTGTCAAAAGGTTGTCCTGAGCAAGTATATGTATATATCGATCACGTGACATTATTATGCATCAACACGCGTGGGATTGTACAAGCGTGTTAATTGCGAGTTCGAGTATAGCCAGGTGAACGATTAGAAAATGCCAAGACCATATTCGGATGATTTAAGCTGGAGAATGGTTTATCAACGACTGTTCTACGAAAGAATCATCCACGAAATTGCAGCACAGCTATTTGTTTGTTCAAAAACCGTCTATCGTACTCTCACCTTTTGGAACACCGGTGATGTGAAGCATTGCCGTATGGTTCGCCCAACAGCGAGCGTATCTTTATTCCCACACGAAGAATATATTATCATGGACTGTTTACTGCGAACGCCGCAAATATAGTTGAATGAGATAGCAAGCTATATGTAAACCTCTTCAATAGGATTCAAATCAGGACTGTCGTACACTCGTTTTACAACTTCTTGTACATGATGTGTTGGGTTGTTATCTGTTAACAAATATGCATATTGCTAGTTTTAGCAGTTGCATCTTTGTGCATCAACAAGTTTTGTTTAAACAGATATTAATAGATCAAAACATGATCACAAATTCAGTCATCCCTTGAGACATATGTTAGAACAGCGAATTTGCTAATTATATTCAAATCTCAACCATAACGAGAACGGATCGCGGGTTTTCCCCATCAAATCGATTCATAGCTGGTAAAAGCTGTTCATCAAGAAATAGATAAAGGAGCGTGTTTCAAATCTTTCTTCAGGATTCTTTAACGAACAGTTCGCAAGAAGTCCATCACGATATTGCCGAATAATGGAATAGCGAGGTGTCCACCGTGCATAGCTATAGTCGCTCACAACAAGCTGTATCCCATGAGCACTATATCCATAAGCACTATTGCCGAGCAATTCGTTTATCCTTAAAACGTAGAACCAAATAAATAAAAGATCTACTAGTTTGTGCAATCCAGTTACAGTAAGGTATTATTTAGTACATACAATGCCTGTTTCATGGAGGAAAACGAGCAGGTTTGGGTCAAAAAGGCTGATTTCGGCCATGAATTGTAGCCCACTATCGTTTCTTCGCTGAAGGGCAATTCTCTGTATCTGAAAAAGAAAATCTGGCTTGAAGAGTTGATAAAGAACAACTAGAATCTTGTAATAAATTGGAAAAAGGTGGAATAGCTTGCGTCTTATTAATATAGTTTATGATTTCCAGCATGCGTTATTAAGTATATATTCCAACTTAAATAATGTCATAATGTTCGTACCTTTTTGCGTGTTATTCCAAGCCTATAGAGAGCTCGGCACAGTGTCTCCGGGCCAAATGCAGAGCCAGTAGCATTAATGATATAGCTTGCTATCTCATTCAACTGTATTTGCAGCGTTTGCAGTAAACAGCCAATGATAATATATTCTTCGTGTGGGAATAAAGATACGCTCGCTGTTGGG
>NW_021163583.1:0-35598 GCF_004324835.1 Dendronephthya gigantea | reverse complement strand
TTACCTGCACATGTTACAATAAAATATCCAATTAAATCATTAGTATAGTATGATATAATTATGGTATAAATTGGTTATGGTATGATATGGTATATAATTATGGTATGATATGGTTATCGTATGGTATGATTTGGTCATGGTATGGTATGGTGTGATATAATTTTGGGATTATATGGTTATCGTATGGTATGATATGGTTATCGTATGGTATGATTTGGTTATGGTTAGTTATGGTATGATATGATTGTATGATATGATTATATGATATGATGTGGTATGGTTATGGTTATGGTATGGTTTTGGTATAGTTATGGTAAGATATTATGATAGATGCAAAAAACTGAATGATAAGAACCGTACTGGAAAAATTCTAGCGTACAAATGAGGTCGGCGCATATCATGAGGAACACGAAATAATCCAAAGAAAATCATAATTTCAAACCTGAATGCAAAGTAAAATTTTTAGTTCATGATTTTGGTGTGAAAAGTGCACAACTTTACATCCCTTACCATTTTAGATAACACTGTACATATTGAACGTAAGTAGTGCTTTCGAGAATGTATCAAGTTTTTATCTTGCAGTGCCTCCGGAAAGTTTCTCAGAACAACATCCAACACCTCCCATTCCAATTTCTAGAAAATGAAGAAAGTTGAACTTCAATCGAAACTTAATGCCAGATGATATATTATGATAAAGTTTACCTGTTGTAAGCACACAGGAATAACATTCATCGCCTCGCTGTAAGGCAGTGAAACAATCCCGGTTGTCTTATCTTCTGCAGAACTAAAACAAAAATGAGAATGTATTACACTAACAAGAAAAGGAATTTTGGAAGCAGAATAGCTGACATGCCTTGCACTATCATCATTAACCAACGTTTTCCTTTCAGAACAATTAACATACGAAGTGAATTTGACTTTTCCACTTTTGTCTTGCACAAGGCCTTGTTGCTCGCAGACTGAGAAAACATTGAAGAATCTTTACAAAAAAACAATGTAAGACATCATAGAAAAATCGCAAGAAATAACATTGAATTTGGCTTACCACAAGTCGTATCTCCGATCGATAGCCATTGTCATAATGAGTTTTTATGTGGTACACTAATATATTGAATATTCGTTCTGCAATTACATAATAAGGGAGAATATTTTATATAACATCAGTGTAAAATGAATGATGGAACTGTACAGTATGGTGTAGGCATAACACGTGGCCCTGCGAAGTAGTTGGCACTAAGAACCATGCTGTCATGCCTGCCATCACCAGATATCATCAGATAATCTTGGTTTTTTAATGTTGAAAATAATCCGTTTTGATACTTTTTCCTATGAAGATATATCACAGGGAATATTTTTTTCCTACAATTATTATATACAAGTACTATAATATCTAATTCCCGTCTGGTCCCTATTAGGCTATTACTCCTGACAATATTGTCGCACAGAAGAAAAACATTAAATATCTCAGCAAGTATTTGGGCTAAAGACCCCGGAATACCAGTAAACGATAGCGGTTAAAACGATTCTTTGAATAGTATATTCCAACCAGCATATAGTTATAACCTGCATTTGTATTATACGTGAAAACAAGAATTAAAATAATAGCTTGCTTTGTTATCTGAAATTACTCACCCATTGCAAGATATATTTTGGAAATTCCATATTTTTTCGCTTTTTTGGTCTCTGTTGTCTTCAAAATGTCTAGAATTTGACATGTTATCATTCTGTTTTAATTCTGAGTAATTCTTGGTGTAGTATGTGCAAAATAATCAAAGAAAGAGCATTTTATAAGTTCTAAGCGATAATCATTGCTAATCACGTGCTTAAGGCAAGCTCGAATCGGACCTAGGTCAGATTTTCGGCTTTTGGCCCGAAATTTTTATTATTGTGAAATATTATTGCCGGTGATGCGATAATTCATATCATCAGGTATGTTTATATAAAAAATGGGCAAAAATCTTCTAAAGGCTTGATTTTGACGCTAAAGATATCAAAATAATCCTGAATATGTGAGCTAAACCACTGCAACCGGTTTTCGTTTGCATTTGGGCAATATCCAAAGAATTAGGCCGCTTTGATGTGTAATATTGAATATATACAACACGTGAATATCGTAGCTGTGAATAGCTATGTATGCATGGCGGTAAAACGCCGTATTTCCACTGGAATTTGCAATATTTAGCCTTGAAATTTACTACATTTGCGAATTTGTCAGTTTGCTATATTTACTATTATTCCATGCCATGCCCAATTCTACAATATTCTGAAAGGTTCAGTAGTTAAATGTACCACAGAATTCAAGTGCTACAACAGTTTGAAAGATTTACTTGCCTTTTAAATTCCGACTTTCCTGTTCGATGGGGTTCTAAAGCTGGTAGGGGAATAAAGCCTTTTAATAATGATTGAACTGTAATTTCTTGTGAACTTCATGAGAGAAATAATCGAACAAATACACTCATACTGTGATACATTGGCTTGGAATATGCTCCAAAACGTGTGAAATCGAACATTTGTTGTGCAATCACCTTGCAAATATCAAAGAAACGGTATCAAATTTTGAATATAGATTAACCAATCTGATTGGTTTTTATTGAACCAATCGTGGAGTACAAAAATTGACCAATGACAAATTGACCTGTGTACAGAAATAACCAATCAAGTTGTCTTAATTTTGCTGAATTATGCAAGAGCCTACAGGCTATAAAACAGAGCCGTCTGCGACCGTTTTTCTCAGGTAAGTGAGTTCTTTCTTTAGGTAGGATCAAGGTATGTATAATTAATTTTTTAAATAGAAGTAGACCCCGTGGCCCCGCTGTTAGCTAAGAATCTCTGTCCCCGTATCTGGAAACACGGCTCACTGCTTGTCTAACTGTGTTTTGCTTTTCGTTTTCTAGGGAGCTACTAATAATTTTTTTTTGTGTTTTTCAGACAAAGACGATCGTAGTTTAGTTTCAGTATCCAACCCTAAGAAGCCACCCCATATCCATGCCGTCAGTTAAACCCCAGCCAGCAATTGCCTTCATGCTAATTGTGATGCTTCATTTTCTAGGAACAACTCACCATATTTTTTGTCGTTTCAGCTACAGAGTTAGTGGGTTGTGGGTTGTTGGATGTTGTGTCGTCGGTTGTGTGTTTTGTGTTGTGTTGTACTGTCTTGTCCTCTACGTTTCGTATTGTCTGCCAGTCGGTTTGGGAGAAGCCCTGTAGCTCTCTCTTTTTCCTGGCCACACAAAGAACACATTTTGCGGATACTCCTTTTTAGGAGTTCATGGGTTCGAATCCCATGAATGTGTCAATTTTCGCGCTGATATCTAATGTGGTCCGTCTCAAATACAAAAGCACAACATCCAACGGACAATCTGCATCCTTTCATCACACCAACTACAAGTGTTGTCCTCATACAACAGAATGGAACTTCCAACGGAGCAAAGAGTAACCAATACCCAAGATGAAGTTCTTGTACCTTCTCAAACAGGACAGAATGCGGCACTTGTTAATGAAGTATTCTCGATGTTTAAGGGATCCTCTCAGTTAGACGTCCGATCAGAGGATATTTCAAAGTGGTAAGCTCATTTAAACTTGTGATTACTCTGCGAATACTTCACCCATTTTAATAAATATGAGACCACTAAACTCATTGCTGTCCGGTCGTAAACGGCGCACACAGATAATTTCGGTTTTATCTGGAAGTGTTTTATCAATTCAACTAGAAATTGTATTATCTTAAAAAAAACATTTACCTATTTGTATAACTTTAGTTCATTTCAAAAGCTTTCCTATAAGCCAAGATATTTATTGCAGAACTTGTACTTTTTAAATTGAATGTTAGAGAAGCAAAAATACGCAAAGCCTTCCAAAAATCTCGCCTAAAAACCTCCAAATATTTGTAGCTTACATTGGGATCAATATTTTCATATATTTTACTCGAAATACAGTTGCTTTGGCGATTTGTAGTGATATTTCCAACAAATGTGTTTACAAACGGAAACCCGAAAATGTGCATATAATTATCACCATATTAGCGAAAATTTGACAATTATGACCTCTAGGGACAATTTTACCCAGAAATCGATTTCTGGGCTTATTTTACCCCCACGGGGTAGGCAACATTACGTTTTTGACACCTCTAACCTCACGCGACAACCACTTGTGCATGCGGCTGAGCAACGCCTCGCTATACACAATAACAAATAAAAAAATCTATATTTTTCGAGTTTTTCTGCCCATCCTGACTTAAATCCTATCAGAAAAGATAACTAATGCCTTTACAGTTTATATGTAACGGTTAAAAGACGACAGGATAAAAAATAACGAAGAAAATAACGAAATTCCAAAGGCGAGTTATATTTCCATTTTGTAATCCTGTGTAATTTGATATTTTTTAGAGCTGCACTGCAGTGTCAGGTTAACAGCAATATTGATTAATTTCTTGATTAGAAATTTTCGAGCTATATTTTGGTGGTATTTTTGTGCTTTTTAAATTAAACGGATTAATTTCAACATTAAAAAACCAAGATGATTTCATGATATCTGGTGATGGAAGCATGACAGCATGGGTCATAGCGCTAAGTATTATGCGTACACAATATTTCACTGGTGTTATAAAAAATAGATTTTTTTTCTCCCTTTCCTATTATGTAATTGCATTTACCAATATATATGTAACTGTCAGGGGTTGGGGGTATTATGTGAATATGAAAGAAAACAACCTGCATTTTGTTCTGTATATTCTTGTGTTATAGAAGTCAAAAATACATGCTGTTACTATACTGTATAGGCCCTTGTGATTCATATACAATTATAGTTTCAATTGTGTGATAGTTATGTTCTTGTAATCTCAATTGTAGATTCTATGGCATATAGAGTCGAATTGGTACGGCAAAATATCTTTGAGAATTGAAGTTTATGGCGGTTCTTCAGGTATGTTCTGGCAATTCACTGAAATACTATTTGTTCGCTAAGGAATGTTGTCCCATGGTAGCGGTACGCATGAACCTGGGATATCACAATGCTGATAGCCTCACAACCCTGGACAATAATATTAATTTACTTGTTCCTTGTGTTTCAATTTTAGATCAAATAAAGTATGGCAACCCAGGAGTTGCTAACAATTATTACCTTTCTCTTATCACTGACTACACCTCCATCCATCGCTGTGCCATACATGGATTTGATGGACTGACATACCAAGCAAGGTAAATATTGCAGGCTACATGGTATATGTTCAGTTTATTATTATGTCATATTAGGACTTGGACATTTTTTTTATTCATTAATTCCCCTATATGGGAATGTGATAAAATTCGATGTTAACCCCCAAGTAAAGATTTCACAAAATCAATGGAAATAACGCTGTACCTCGACTGGTTTCAATTCTGGAGGAGCCGTGTATGGCAAAATTATATGCATTATCATTTCATTTTTGTTGATGATTGTTCGATGGTGTTTTGGTGCCAGAAGATAATTGATACTAATTATTGGCCCACGTACTGAAGACACATAACATCCCAGATAATAGCAACAAGTGTTGGGAATGCGGATAAGTCGACAGGACATGGTCGCTTAAATGAGGCAGCTTCCTGGTCTGCACGGAAAAATAACCAGGACCAAATGCATTCGGCAAGAAAGATGTTTGTCGGAGCGATTTCACTCAAAGTCGTCGTGATTATAATTAGTGGGTGAAGACCTATTCTGTGTCCTGTAGTTCCGACGGGCAAAAATTCGATCATTACAAAATAAATGGACTAGTCAGGGTTAGCTGGATTAATAAGCAAGGCTTCTACAGATTACCCTGTCACGTTATATGCATCACATCATTTCCATGCGGTCATATATAACTTTTAATGTGTGATTAAGATTAATTGTTTAACAAATTATTCATTTCATTAGAGACTCGCTGGTGGAAAATGTCCTATCACCAACTGTAACCGCGCTTTACATCCGCATTCATCCAAAGACATGGTACGCAACATATCTTTGAGAATTGAAGTTTATAGCTGTTTTTCAGGTATGTTCTAGCAATTCACTGAAATACTATTTGTTCACTAAGGAATGAGAAATGACTGAGAGATCCATCTGACTGAAATATATAGCGAAAATTTTTCAATAAGTGGCTTATGTAAGAGCGAGTTTTTGATTTAGAAATAAATTCTTTACACCCTACCAGCGGGTTTGTCAGGTTTTTTACTAACTTAGGTGCATTGGAATACAAGTAAAAATAAGGCGTGTTTTAGAAGTTATACCTGGACGAGGAATCCAGCATATCATTATGAGGAACAAAGCTATTATAGCGGTATATACTCAGGGCTATCACAATCAAGTTTAGTGTTATCGCTTTATTTCAATGTTTGCTGCACGGTCGGATTCTCACAATTAAAAGAAAATCAAGCGAAAAGTTTCACACGTACAAAAGTATAGGTATGGAACTGGGGCCGGTTGTTCGAAAGATGGATAACTTATCCAACGGATAAGTCCTATCCAACGGATAAATCTGGATAGTTATCCATTTATAAAAACGCGTTGCAGGAAGCGTGGATAGTGAAGTGGATAGCTACCCAATAGATAAGTTAAAATTTACCAGAAGAAAACAGTATTATTCTGAAATTTCGTACCACAACGTCAGCTGTTGCTAAGCATTTACAACATTGAATTCATAATCATTACGAATTCTCGAGTATAGTTACTGAATGGAAAAGGCTTGAACAAGTGATTTGCTCGAACTTTGCACTTCACATCATAGTGATTTTATTAATTAAACACATTGCAATTTTATTCCTTGACCTTGCAACGCTTTGCCTTTCGGTCCAATAGCAAATTTAGAAACACTATTTTAATGTTCGTGAATGAAATTACTTAGATATTAGCAAGTTTCCTTGGAATAGGTTGAATCTTTCTTTGCATATTCGCGTTTATAAACTGATTAGAAGCGTATAGTAAATTTACCACCTGTTATAAATGCGAGGATGTCCAAAAAATCGCCGGTCGAACGGAATGTGTAGGCAACGTGAAACGCTGCTGCGACAAATTGCACTTCGAAAACATTTTTAATATATAGTGAATACAATCATGATGTGTATTAGTTTGTTGAAACACAGTAAGAGGAATATTGCATTTTTGTCCTATTTTATATAAATGTTTACAGTGTTACCTTGTATCTTTGAATTTTTCCACTGGATAGTGGATTTAAACCACCTCCGGACCTTGGATAAATTTATCCGGTAGATAGCGATTTTTATCCTCTGGTTAAAGTTATACAAGCTTCGTGCAACCCAAATCACACGCTGGATAAAACTTATCCGTTGGATAGTGAGTTATCCGTTGGATAGCGACTTATCCACCTTTCGAACAACCGGCCCCTGTTCTTTTATTTATCGGAATAACTAGTGATGTGATCTTACATGAAGCATTTTCAGTCATGCTGCTAAATGTCGTGCTGGCTACGCCACTGAGTATTTTATTTGCTCGCAGAGCCTCGTCTGCTGAACGTGACCGTCGGCCAGTCTTCACCATGTACGGTGACAGTTATTTTCTGCCTTTTAACTTGCCGACATGCAATGTTTCATTGCACGGTGAGTTTTCAACTTTACTGAAGGCGCTACTATACAATATGCAATTTTCCTTACAACTTGCAATGCAATTATAACTCCGAAGGATGTTAATTTGTAAAGAGTGTTCGAAATACTAAGGAAACGTTAGCAGATCGTAATAGATGTTCGTATTTGACAACTTTAGATGCCTCAGGAGTAGAATGGTTTTGCAATTTGCAAGGAAAGTTGCGTAGTGTAACAGCGCCTTGAGATTGTTTCGGAAAGCTGGTTAAATTTCGATGTAACTTGCAAACATGTAATGTTTCATTGCAATTGCGAGTTGAAAATAAGGGTCATTGGACGGAAGAACGGGACAAGTATCGTAGTTTTCAACATACCTTTTATAAGGGCGGAGACATTGATCTTCCATCCACGGTCGGTTTTATCATTTTTTCTGCTTTTTCTATCATTTCTTTATCCTACAAAAGACAAAAACCTTGTTAAATCGTGGATCAATCTAACACTTTTAAAAGCTTTCTCTCCTAACTGAACTAATTTTTTTATACCGTATAGTTCTATCAGTTCTAAATTGTCCTTCATGGAGGTCCAGTAGGGGTCATCCCGTATTGATCCAGTGTTACTACAGGAGGAAACCTGAACTAAACTGACTTTATTTATGCTGGATAGCTGTATCAGTTCTAAACTTCAACCAAACTAATTCTAACAATTCGAAAAAGCTGGGACTTCAGACGAAAAAGGTCAGCCGATTTTGAAAAATCTTAGATGCGGGGTGTTATAAGGCGGTTAGTAATTTCATCATCACCTTCATCCAAGGATGTTCCAGAGCTTCTGAAACCGTGATGCATTTTCTGTGACCAACAGTAAGCAGTTTTGTTATAAGATCCTTAGCTTCACTGCTAACATTCTTCCAGAGGTTGTTCGGAAATTTATACGACCCTTCTTTGACTTGTTTCTCCAATGGGTTATTTGCCTGCTTTGAAAAAAAGAAGATCCGGAAAGTCTAAAAGACGTTAACTTTTCATTGACGTACTCCAATTTTGAAATGAGGTTAAGCTACCTCCAGCTTCATTACAAATCGTGTTCACTACGTGAATTTGAGTAAACTGAAGTATATGGCATACCAAACATATAACACACGATTTCTTGTAGGATCGTTCTTCAGGCTACGGGATTAACATTTTGGTAGCGAGGTAACTTGGTGTACCACAGATTGTTTCCATATAGGAATTCTGATCTAAAAAATTAATTGTTATCATTGAGAAACTGTAACAATGAGAAATAACTGAACCTAAAACGTTTGCAGAATGCGCTCTGCTTTCGTAAAACGAAATCACGGACAAAACTCGGAATTGAGATTATAGTGACTTCCAGGATTTGCTGGCAATGGTCACATCGAATGGTTTCTTCAAATACAATTTAAAGGGCAATTTAAACACAAGTTCAATACACAACCGACACAAACCTTTATAAGCGTTTCGTCATACGAGGAACACAATAAAACATTTTCTGGCTAGAGAAGAAAAAGTTAAATTATGGTCGTTAAAGTTTAGGATATAAAGACAGTAGTGATAAATAAATTAGGGCGTGCTTACCTTCCAATCCCTGTTAGTGATGCCATTTTCATGTAAATGCTAAAAATACGAAACAGTATGAATAAAGTTAGTTTAGTTCAGGCTCCTGCAGTAACACTGGATCAATAACAGATGATCCTTAGCTTGGTGTCATTAAAAGCTCCAATCTCTTCGTGATATTTTCCATAAACTTTAGTCATCGCCTGTGAATGAAATATTCCAATTTGTTTAATTCATTCTTCGAAGGCTACACATGGCTACATTCGCGCTAAACGACATCCTCACCTGAAGGCACATTGCTTTCATAGTTGGTTTAGTTGTCAATAGGAATCAGTGATACAGATCGTTAGACAACTCGAGCCTGAAAACAAAATAGAAAAGTCGATCGAATCTTGAATGGTTTCATCCATGATTCTATACTTCTCTACTACATTCTGCAGGACAAATAACATTGCGTGAACTGTGCAGCAATATAGAGAATAGGGGGAAGCCAGACAGAAAAGCACATGGAAAGTAGTTTGAATATTTGCAAACCCTGATAGATAAATGTCGTGGACTCACACATTTGTTATCGGCGTCTCCTCGTCGTTTTGTTCCAACAAGACTCTCAAATAATAGTCACCTGATAGCAGAGATACGTTACTGAGTTTGATTCCTATCGAGGAATAAGGGGGGACGCTTTATGAAGAACTGTTAAAAAGCTAGAGCAGTTAGGCTTATCACTAACCTATTTCAGTTCATCAGCTAAACATTCATACAGGACTTCAAACTAAAGGTGATTCCAAAAGACAACGTAGTTTCCACTCAGATCTTTTTCCATTGCAAATGCGTGCAAATCAGATTCGAGTGCCCCAGAAGTTCCTCTCGCGTCTGTCACATTGAAAACATAAGAAATTGTTTCATACTCTTTTACGAGAACAGTTTAGAGAAAGAGGTCAGGACTATTGAATTTGTCTTGTTATACTCATAGCGACAGGAAATCCTCCATTACATTTCCATTTCCTATATTTTCAACGGAAACTAACCTTAACTTCGAGACTCACCTTGTAATTCCAAATCAGGTTGTACGCTGTCAGATCTTGACTGAATCTGTAAAAAAGATCCGCTTAAATATCATTGCTTTTTCATCTTTCAAACGACTAGAACATTTTCCCATTTTTTAATATGAACACTTACTTGTAATAAAAAAACTGGATTTAAATTCTCACATCTTTCCTGGATTTGAATCCTATTTTTGTCCTCCAATGCGAGAGATATCCTTCAAGTTGATTCCTCAACGTTCCCTCGTTTTTCCAGAGCTCTAAGACACAAGTATAGCACGTGAAATAACAGGCTTATACGTACATGCAAGCATGCATTATGAAATTTTGGAACACGATTGTTGATTTAAAACGTACTTCTGCAAGCTTTACATTGTCACGAATTGATAAACGATCTTCTTCAGTCTCTGGTGGCTGAAGGAAAGATAAAAACTTTCCAACAAAATTGTTTCTTTACAAAAAGGTTTTACACTTCTGAATGAATTACCATTTAATTATTTCGTCAGTGGGGCAGTTGGCACAGTTTAAGGATGAATGATGGAGTTTAGTTACCAAAGCAGTTGATATCACTTAGTCATGAATACGATTGGTTAGTCAGAATCACCTCAATGGGTTTATGTAAATAATGGCCCTCGCAAAAAAGTTTTCAAAGATTTCTTACTTCGTCAGGGCTTTCAAGGTAATAGAGCAAACCAGCAGGCTGTGAAAATCGTATTCAAATTTATTACATAATTGTTTATGAACCAAAAATTATGAACAGGAAATCTCGCATTTAAACTTTCTTGTATATTTTAGACATTAAAACTATAACTACTTTAATACGAACATTATTCTCGCAAGTAATGCCATTGCTGTTGGATGATGCTATGCCAACAATAATGATTATAAATTACTTATGGAGTATGCTTGTTAGTCTCAATTGAACTATTTACAGATGGCTAGTATATAGAGGATTATAAAATCACAAGTTTTAAGATGAATCTGAGAATGTTGCTAAAATACAACTCAGGTCCTGCGGATGGAATAGAGGCTATACCTCTGCAACAATTTGTTAATTTATCACACTAATTCGCACCTGTTCAATAGCGAACGTCTATCAGTGCTTTGCGTAAACATGGCCATGCGTAAGCGTTTTGGTAGAGCGCCCTCGGCAAGCGCCAGAACTTGTATTTTTGCCGCGGTTTCTTCATCAGCTTCCTAAAGTGAAGTTCTAACTAAATATCAACAGATGATTTTAGGCACTTCACACGATGCAGGAATATTCTTGAGGTTTTAAAGGGTCTTAATTTCGAGTGGTATTATACGCACTTCAAATTCAAGCAGGGAACAGTTGATGGAAAAATGAGTCAACTGTACGTCCTCAGTGACAAGAGCATTGCACCGGCATCGCAAAAGCGTAGGTTCGATTCCTGCCGGAGGATCTATAGTTCACTCATTTTTCCGTCATCTGTTCCTGGCTTGATTTGAAGTGTGTATAATACCTCTCAAAATTAAGACCCTTTAAAACCTCTTAAATATCAACTGAACTAATATGTACATTCATCACGGCTAAAAAAATGCAGAGCGTTATAAATGACGTTCGTCAAAGGCAGAAAATTCCAATGGATGAATGAATGAATAAAACGTACCTCGATTATCGCCTTCAGAACCATGCCAGCACCTTTCACAATTGTTGTCGACGGATGCTGAAATTGTTGAGGAACGAATTCAAAACCACGATTGGTAAGAACCATTAGCGGGCAATAGTAAAACATACACAAGCGAAGAAATGGTAAAATTGGTACTATTATTTAGTTTTGTCGTAAACCTACCTGGAACAATCGATAAATGCAATGACCCATTTCTAGACAAACAAATAACAGACTTCATGAGTTGCTCTATGCATGGGTCAAGCTAGTGGACGTGGTAAACTTCACCAAAAAGGTAAAGAGAGAAAGGCTATTTAATCAACTCTCAACCTCAGTCAAAGAGCCATAAACTACCAAGAAGACAAGTTGAATGAAAAGCTCCTCAAATTTCTTTGTAGCATACCTGCAACTTTCTCCAGTAATTTCCCAAACTGTTCATCATCTGTTGGCTCACTAAGAGGAATATGCAATAGTCGATTTATTGTAACAGACTACATGAGTTGATTCAAATATTGGAAGCAATCACACCTTACTATTAGTTTAACATGAATGTCCAACTTCACCCCCGTATTATTTTAATATATTGCAAAGCAACTAGAACAAACCTGTAAGGAGGACACAGAGCAAACGTCAGAAAATCAAGCAATCCACTTATAACTAAAACCCCAGTAGAACGAATATAGAAGAAAAGTTTTCATGGTTAATCTATTTCTTGTGTTTAGTTAGAAAGGTAGTTCAAATTAGAAAGGCAGTTGCTACGAATCACTTGCTGGGTTTTGCAAGGGAATTTCTCTTCCAAAACAAAGCTATATACATACAAGAGGGATGGAAAAATAAAATGCAAGGGTTCAGCATAGATTATAGGCAACCAACACCGCACATCTTACCACATTTATCGTGAGAATTTCCAACAAACTGCTTAGAAATTTTTCAGAGGATAACAAAGAGCTTTTGTTTATCTGTTCTTGTCGAATGTCATAGTTATCGTGCGTTGGCTATATAAAAAAACAGAATTGGTTTCGATAAAATTGGATCCTGTTAACATTCAGATTTCAAAGTTGGCTGAGTTTATGTGGATTGCAAGTTAAAGGGGTAACACTAATGACAGTGACAGATTTGGCAACATATTACCAGGAAATTCATCGTTAAAGTGTTGGCGCTTTCCTTTATACGGAAAAAACGGCCAGACCGGTCCTATTGTTGATCTCGGTACAGACAGATTACTGGTATTTTAGAGTGTTTCAAGAACTCTGCGTTCAAGTATATCGTTACTTGCATCTGTCTAGCTCGGAAATTTCGCAACTATATTCTTAACGAAATACTCTATTTTAAATTTAAATATGACCGGTCTGACCATTTTGGCCGCTTAAAGGAAAGCCCTCTCTTTACCTGCATCAGAGCACACAGTATGTCGACAGCGGCGTGAGTCACGGCTTCATTATTCCTCTTCAAAGCTTTCACAGTTTTCACACCAACCTTCTCATAGAAGCTGTAAAAACAAAACAGAAACACGGTCTAGAGAAAGTGAGCTGGTTGAGTAAACAGCGTGTGTTGTGGTTAAAGATAAACGTTTCTCACCTAGTGAGCGTTGTGAAACCTGCTTTGGATCCAACCTAATGTCTCAAAGCGTGAAACAGTGCTTCGAGATCTTTATCTGATATTTTGTTTTGGTCTCCTGCAAATAGACGAAACATTTTAACTATTTTATGTATATATTGAATACCTGTGAAGGTAATAGCAGTCAGAATATGTATATTTTAGGGGTGAACACTAAATATATTTATTGGCAAAGATATACAATACCTTCGTGAGCAATGAGCATTGTGATGGCATTAATGATAAGTCTTTCTTTATTCTCCGGGAAAAGTCCTTACAAAATATTTAAAATCGTTTGAAATATATATTGGAGTTTAAAAGACTTAATATTCCAGCCGTACTTCTGGCGAGAAAAATTCAAATCTACCATTTCATGGATTCGGACCCAGTCAACTCAGCAACCAGAGTTACCGCAGCGTAGTCCCTAGACCTCTTAACGTTCCTTATACGCGGCGAGGCGGGAACTGAGAGGCCTAGAACAAAATGTTTTGTATTTTGGCTATTTTGTCCCCACTTTCTGTATTGAGGTCAGTTTACGATCCACGACGCGGTTAACTGGCCTTGTTCGACGTCGCTAGTCAAATATTTGCTTGAAATAACCTACGGGATATTAATTATACTGTCAGGACTTCGAAATATCCATACAAACGTTTCAATGTCATTTGCTGTCGACGCTATCGACTATCAAGTAAACTCGAGTCCGTGCGTACATGGTTATGATTATAATAAGCTTCAATCTGCCAATTTAAATTATTCTCGCTTCCTTTATAACGATTATTGTTGTAAATCTAGGTCAACTAATGCATACTAAAATATGCAGAAAACTAACGTGCGTATGAAAAACACGTGAGTGGAAAACAGCCTTAATCCAGATTTTGACAGAACATTAAAACTCAGTAAAAATGCAATAATATTCTCTACACAGGATTTTGTCTGCAGAAAAGTACAAAATAAGAAATTGTCAACTTACGTCTTGGGTGACTGCATGAAGTAGACCGCTGTAGGAAATATTGCAGTTAAATCTCTACACATCTTCGGTTAAATTTCCTGCAAGGAACCAGTAATAAGACAATATAAGCTTTTGGAGATATTTCAAAAATTTAAAGTGAAATAAAAAGAGAAATATTTCACCTGGAGACGCAGCGAGGAATTTTAAATGACTGCTTTCTACTTCTTCGTCAACAACGTTATACAATGGACCCCAACGATAACCTTGAAAAATATATCATCTTAAAAAAACAATTCTTCTTTTGCTGTATGTGATGTATTGGACTGACTAATAGGAATACCTGACGAGAAGTGTAATTGTTTGTGTGTTATATGAGATCCCATACGTCAGGAGGAGAATGAAATGAGGGTTCGTATTTACGGCAATCATAGCAGTGCGAGATTTTCATCAGATAAATTTTGACCATAATTTTCGCTCAATCATCTATGAAAAAGCGTACAGTACCGTCTCTTCGTTGGGGTCGTTTTTACACAAACATCTCCATTTCCACTGCCTCTAACCCCGTGTAGCTAACCAGCCAATGATATATCCCTAGATTGAGTGAAATACAAACATTCAGAACAAGAAATATTTTATATAGCTTCATACAAAATCTGCTTTTTTAAACTACCTGTCGGAAGACGAGTAATTTCTCAGCTGACCGCTTGTGTATTCCAGCCCGAACAACTGAGGATGGTCTCGATAGCTAATTATTGAAAATATCTGACAGAAAAAGAAGTTTTAAAACTATGATATACTATAATACACAAGTCTTAACCAAACGGTATATTCTGGAAAGTAACTGCAAAAATAAAACTATTTTAAGTCGGCTGGATACTTTTTTGCAATTGGACATGTTCAAAATGGAAACGTGAAATAAAAAAGATGATAAAAGCAGTAAACTTTAATCCAGGTCAGAAGACATGGAGTGTTTGGAGTGTTTGGAGTGTTTGGAATGTTTGTTTTTTTTCTTTCAAGGTCTGAGATGAACAATTACTGGAACTGACATGGAATGTCGCATGACTTACTGAGCTAAGGGGATGAAGGCTGACGATGTTCAACATATATTATAGTAATAATAGTTTATAGTTTATTATATATTATAGTAATAGAGTTGATGTTCGCGGGCATAAATGTGTTTTTGGCCCTCCTCGCGGAACACATTTTAACACTCGCTACGCTCGGGCTAAAATGAGTTCGAAGTCGGGCCAAAAACACATTTATGACCGCGAACATCAACTCTATTGTTAAATTATTATCCCTATAACATACACATGAGTATATACAAAATTAGTAAAATACAATAATTAGTAAATACAATAATTAGTAAATACAAAATTAGTAAAATACAATAATTAGTAAATAGATTTGAATAAATATAGTTCACCTGGTGCAAGGCACTTTTTAATGATAACTCCAAGCTTATACTTTCTGGATAATTTAATACATTTTATAGGGTTTAATGATCAATATAGGGATAAGTATCATAAAATTGTTTGGCTGTTGGGGTGTATAAACTATCAAAACTACAAAATTATATCCTGTCAAAATTTCGAATTCTAAAATAATGCCGGGTTTATGGTCATTTGAATTTGCTTGCTACTTTTATAATATGCAAAAAAGTAGACGGTAGACACTGATTTTAAGTTCAAATTTATAATATTTCGAAAATATATTATGCATTATTAATTATATAACATACCTTGAATAAATTTGAAGTTTTACATGATTCAAGAACATTTTCATTTGTATACCGAACTGTTTCGCCTTTGGATTTGATTCCGTTCATTAGTCAAAGTACACTTCAAGATGTCGGGCTTCCCTTCAAAATTGTCGAGGCCAGGGATATGACGGTGCTAGTGCTGTGTCCAGCCAGGTAAAAGGTATTTCTGGGAGAATATTAGAGAAAAACCCGAAGGCGTTGCATGTTCATTACTCCAGTCATCGTTTAAACCTTGTTGTTGCCAAAGCGTGTTCAATTCTTCCAGTGAAAAATATTTTGAGTCAGGCACAAAATATCGCCAGCTTTTTTATCAGTTTCCCTATCCGCTCACAGTGTCTAAGTAAAAAGATGAAAGAGTTTGGTTTAACCCGTAACAAGCTCGCAAAGCCTTCCACGACACGATGGGTAGAACGAATAAGATCCCGCGATGGTTGTTTGGATGCATTCAAAGTTATCTACGAAACACTCAATTTTATGCAGTTTGGAGGATCGCAGGAAGGGCCATTTCCTAGATTAGCTAGTGACGCACAGTCTCATTTTCGCAACGTGGAGAAATTTGAATTTATGGCTGCTCTCATTATCACCCAACATGTTCTGGAACATACTTTGTCATTGACGGTCCAATTAAAGAAAAAAAAAATCGATATTGCGGAATCAATAAAACAGATTAATCTTTTAAAGGATGAAATGGCAAAACTACGTGCCTCTGTAGATTTATTCCACAATGAATACTACGACAAGCTGTTGGAATTAGCTAATAACCTCGACGTGGCTGAGTGTTTTCCCCGGGTATGTAAAGCTCAAACAAAATGTGATAATAATCGTACCAGTACAGCAGGTGGTTACAACAGATTAACAGTAACCATTAAGAGTCGTGCATAGGCCACGTGATAACGAAACATTCTGAGCTCATCAATGAACAATTGTAAAGGTTTTATTGTAACTCATAGGAAAACCTAAGGATATATTTTGTAAAATCTATTATATTACGAGTGTCTTTCCCTAAGTCTACCGACCCCTGAATTCCCCACGCTATCGTCACCCTGTAATAAATAAGTAACGTTGCAAGTCCTCACCTTCAACCACAAGGATTAAATTACGTAATTCGAAGTGCAAAATTGAGATTACCGGTTTCTGAGTTTACCGGTTTATAATGCTCAGTATTTAATAATCCGTATAAGACCAATTTATCATTATTATTACTTGACTTACGGATTCATTAAGTTTATCCTCGTCTTAACTCAAAAAAGTTTTCAAAGGACTTGCATCCAGAAGGGATTTACCAGGAACAGGCTAAAATTAAACAGATGTTGAGATTAATGCACGATGATGATTCGTGATCTTAAAATTGCTACCTTTTGAAACTCTTCACGAGTTAATAAGCCTTGACTGTTCCCTGTGAAAGAAAAATAGGTAAATATAGTCATATTATAATATATATTTCCTCCATATTGCAAAGGTAATTTCGCTTGCCTTCAGTTTCTTCCTTGTGTAAAACAGTGTCTTTGGAATCTGGTACGACATCAATCTGAAACGATTGTAAAATGAAAAAGCTAGTCTAAATCAAAGATCTCTTTCTTTTCTGCTTCCCCTGCCAGTCGTGTTAGTAGCAATATAAGGGATGGATAGTGAATGTTCTTGCGCGAAATAAATTTCATGCAAAGCGAGTTTGAAGAGAAATTCTTACCATAAAAGCGCTTGGTCCATATCTCGGACTGCGACTCAAATATCGAGTTCGTTGAACAAATGCCGAACCAAGATTCAACTTTTGACCGGAATCTTGTAATAAAATCGACGAGGGTGAAGATCTGCCGTGTTCTGTAAGCAGCATCTTTTGTTCTGCGCTGTCTAAAATGTTGGCAGATAATTTGTTCATTTCGTAAATGCGCGAACAATGGCCGATCTGTTTTAACATTACAAACCTGACTCCTTGAGTTCGGTTTTCTTCATTTCAACATCATCCCGGGTATCTTCAATATTAGTTTCCTCATCTTCTCTACACGATGCGAGGCGATCTTTGACAAGATCTACAATCAATGTACGCTGTCTGTGCTCTTGCTAAGAAGTTCTGTTGTAGTTTCAAGGCGTTTTCTGGCTCCTTCTTTAATGAGTTCGGCTGATAAATCATCTGAAATACAACAATATCAATTTGACATTCCGCCAACGGAATGCCCAACCGAAACATTGAACAGGTTTGACCCATCGTTGACCTTACCAAAGAGTTGTTTTGGAATTAAACTTTCATAAATCTCAGTCTTTCCCACCGCTGGTCGTCACAAGATGTTTGAGTCACAAGATTTCTGTACTGAGCCTACGGTACCAGTGGGCTTTAAATCGCGGGTAAGAAGGTCAGATGCTTTGGTATCGAATTTTGTGTTTGACACCTGGCTAGAATCATCTGCACGAGTTTTTCTATCAGTTGAAGAAGCCTGGAAATGACAAATACGTTCCTAAGAGCTTTCACTAGAAGAATATTAAAACTTGGTCGCTCTTGCAAATATATCTATTGAAAATTCAGCAAGCAATCCCCGTGGCAATAGAATGACATGTGGACTTACTTTCGTAATAAATGGCACGAATTGTTTTCTTAACAATAGCGGACAGTTGACAAACCAGGATGGAATGACATTATCAGCAAGAGCTACAGTGTATTGAGAGTATCTAAGGTGAAACATATCAGTTCGTTTATATTTTAATCATTTTGACAAAACCAATAATAAAAAGTTTTAGATGTTATCGCGTTGAGCCAACTTCGATGATTCTGTGTAAGGCAAACATATTCCAAAGACTTGTTTCAACTGGATCGCTGTGAAGTTTTTGTACAAAGCACAAAGCTGTTACAATGCGATTTAAACGATTTAAAAGAATGTTACCAACTTTTCGCCGAATACGATTGTGTGTTTACACAACCTAGCTCTCTTTAGGGGGTACATTGATATTTTGTAACAGATTTCATAATTTACGTAACTTCAAGAAACATACCAGAGGGAAATTCTAGCAGTGGTATGGCAACTTGAGACGTTGGCGAAAGTTTAGTAAGCTTTTCCAGATATTGTGGGAGCAGTCTAAGGACAGAAAATTTAGTAATTATTACTTAAAAAATCATATATTTGTGAAGGAGTATCTCGCATCACAAGAGACGTTACGTTTAGGCTGGAGTTTATTGAAAAACGTTTCTGTAAATTCACTGAGCACATTATCAAGGCACGATTTCAAATATCTCCAAAGAAATAAACTTCTAAAACGCTGCAACTACTTAAATCAACTTCATTCTTACAAAGTGCTAATGGAAATAAAAAAACGTCTCAAATTCCAGACTATTTTAAGTAGCCATACCTTGCCATAACTGAAGGCATTTCTAACATACATACGGTGAGACAAGATACGCTTAACGTCGCGAAATGAGCAACCAAGTACGCATCAGACAACACTAGACGAAATATACAACAACCGCTGAAAATAAAGTCACGCAGATTCTTACCTGTTCATCTTGACCAATAAATATGTGGTACGTACACAGCTCCGTTAATACCTGCACGTGTTACAATAAAATATCCAATTAAATCATTAGTATGGTATGATATAATTATGGTATGATATGCATGGTTATGGTATGGTATGATTTCGTTATGGTATGGTATGGTGTGATATTATTATGGTAAGATATGGTTATCGTATGGTATGATTTAGTTATGGTTAGTTATGGTATGATATGATTATATGATATGATTATATGATATGATTATATGATATGATTATATGATATGATTATATGATATGATTATATGATATGGTATGGTTATGGTATGGTATGGTTTTGGTATATTTATGGTAAGATATTATGATATATGCAAAAAACTGATTGATAAGAACCGTACTGGAAAAATTCTAGCGTACAAATGAGGTCGGCGCATATCGTTAGGAACACGAAATAATCCAGGAAGAAAATCGTAATTTGAAACCTGAATGCAAAGTAAAATTTTTAGTTCATGATTTTGGTGTGAAAAGTACACAACTTCACTTCCCTTCCCATTTTAGAGAAGACTGTAGATATTGAACGTAAATATTGCTTTCCAGAAAGTATCAAGTTTTTATCTTGCAGTGCCTCTGGAAAGTTCCTCAGAAGAACATCCAACACCTCCCATTCCAATTCCTAGAAAATGAAGAAAGTTGAACTTCAATCGAAACTTAATGCCAGATGATATATTATGATAGAAAAGTTTACCTGTTGTAAACACACAAGAATAACATTCATCGCCTCGCTGTAAGGCAGTGAAACAATCCCGTTTGTCTTATCTTCTGCAGAACTAAAACAAAAATGAGAATGTATTACGCAAACAAGAAAAGGAATTTTGGAAGCAGAATACCTGACATACGTGGCACTATCGTCATTAACCAACATTTTCTTTCAGAACAAACAAAATACGAAGTGAATTAAACTTTTCTACTTTTGTCTTGCACAAGGCCTAGACGTTGTCAGCTCGCAGACTGAGGAAACATTGAAGAATCTTTAAGAAAACACAATGTGAGACATCATAGAAAAATCGCGAGAAATAGAATTGAATTTGCCTTACCGAAAGCCGTATTTCCGATGCACTATACGTCCGATAGCCATTGTCATAATGAGTTTTTATGTGGTACACTAATATATTGAATATTCGTTCGGCTCGTTCTTGAGGTTTACGAAACAATTTCATCTGCAAAAATAGAATGAAATTACTGAAAGAGAAGCAAGTGTGGCATTAAATTACACTTATTTTTGTTCACGAAAATAACTTCATCACAATGAACGAATATGTGTGGACAATCTCTGCATGTCCTTCATTACCTTGAACAAGCGTACTAATCCTAATACAGCCTCCTTGATGTCTTTCTATGCTGTTTCATCCTGAGGCTGCAGCAACAAAGACAAATTACAGTGATTAGATGTAATTTTATGTCTCTAGATGTTCCTACATATACCTTGCAGTCTCTATAATTACCTTACATGTTCTTTACATGACGGCTTAACGTATCGTTTGAGAGGATCAACTGGACAGTGGCAATCTGGAATTGATAAATGAAATATATATCCTTTTACTTCACTGATGCGTTTGCATTCACGACCCCCGTGTAAAACGATCCAATTTGCGGATATATAGTTAGGTTCAGGTCAGGAAGCTTTCACTGATAAGAAAGAGTTTTCTATTGAAGTACAGTATCAGCTCATCACGAATGAAGAGGGAAATTGGAGTGGAGAAATGAAACCGTCTGAAAATGATTGTATTGAGTACCTTCTCGATTATATGCAAAACATCGCAAACTTTCGGTGAATCAGAGGATTCAATAACATCGACCAGAAGCTGGACAGCTCGGATCCGCACAGAAATATCCCGATCTTTGACAATGTGGTCTAAATGTGGCAACACTGAATTCTCAAGTATTTCTTCCTGTAAAAAACAAGGAGTTATAAAACTAGAAAAAGATTCATAATATCGCTAATGTCTAGAAAAATGGACTAAAATTTATTCAAAGTACTAAAATTTTATACCTCATATAGTGGAGATAACGTTCCTAATATGTTACAAAGCACATTTAGAGCTTTAATTCGGTTGGCCGTCCTCTCTTCACATCTAAAAAAAATTCCCATTAGGATAAGACTGAGGCTACATAGAAATACATCACGAACTTAAACAAAAATCAACATACCAAAATATTACATTTTTACATAACAAAATATAAAGAAAAAAGAAGACCACACACTTGAAGTATTTCTCCACCAAATCTTTAATATTTTCAAACCAGTTTTCGCAGTAAGGATGAAGAGACTGGGAACGATGAGAAACCAGGAGAATAACTGAGGATTACTGCAAACAACGACATTTCATTTAGCTGCAAACAACGACATTTTATTTAGCTAAGTGGATTCCGTTAGATCTTCATATATTTTATTAATTTTGTCCTCAAAGAAAGTCATAAAATTGTTAGCTAGATTCTCATCAGATTGGCACACAGGATATTGAGAATCAGGGGTATAATGTAGTAACTTTCCAACGGTTTTAAATAATTTCTTTTGGTCACTCCCATTATCTCTAACAATTTCAGAATAATAACGAGTACGACTTTCCTATAATAGCTCACTGACACGGCGACATTGCTGACTGTATTTTAGACGATCACAGGATTGTCTTGACTTACGCCATACCCGCTCGAGTTTCCTTCTGATACGTTTTTCGTTTTTAATTTGTTCAGTGTACCAAGGTGCAGCTGGACGAATAATTATCTCTCTGGAAATAAGTGGTGCATGATGATCCAGAATTTTGGGCAGCTCCGAGTTGTATTGGTTGACTTTCGCACTTATATCAGCCGTGTTCCCAGTGTTAATCGGAGATAGCCTAATTTCATTAAGGAACGAGTCCATATTGATTGCTTTAATTTTACGTGACTCCACGACCCTTCTCTGAAACAATGGTTTTTTAAAATTGAGTTCATATGTAACCGTGTAATGGTCAGATATAGATGGATCATGAACGTCAATAGATTGAACAATATTTTCCTCATGGCGAGACAAGATAAGGTCTAACGTGTGACCAGCAAAGTGTGTTGGTTGCTGTACCGTTGTTCCAGATTAAAAGAATCAACAAGATTGAGAATTTTTTTTGTTGTTAATTCCGACTTATCGTCTACATGGAGGTCGATATAATACGATTATATTTAGAATTTGAGATGACACATTGATTTGCATACCCATCACTTCGAAAGACTTAATATGTGAGAACATTTTCGCCGAGTCCAGCTTGACTTTTAAAGTGTTGTTGTATAGTATACCAATGCCTCCCCCTCTACCTTGTTGTCTCGAGATATTGTTAAAGGAGTAGCCCTTCGGGGTGAAATTCCCAAAAGATATATGATCAAATTTGTCAGGGTGAAGCCAGGTTTCTGTAATCGCAAATATATCAAATTCATTCTCAACCACATAGTCTTTGACTAAATTCGCTTTGTTCCGAATAGACCGTCAGTTGAGAAGACCAAAAGAACAAAGCTGAGTAACAGCTGTATCAGGAGTGTTGGCAATGCCTGATAAAGGAATATTGATGAGATTGATTCTCTTAATATAATTTCTGCCATATATATTTACAGGCTTTGGGACACGGTCCGTGATTCTAACAGGGATAGCTTCCTGATGATTTGCAGGATGATAGTGATTGTATAGTGTGGCGGTGGTGTTTGCGAAGTAGGTATTATAGCAAATATTCCTATAGGTCATATGGAACAACCAACCTTTCTGTAGATTCAACTGCCCAAGCATCGAACTAAGCTCCTCAGGATTATTAGCGGGTCGAAACGTGTTCATCAAACGTAACTGCTTTCGATGTTGATACATCTCATCCGACTGATTATTATCAAAAGATTGAGGACCAGGATTAGGCGAAACATCCACACACATTGTTAGATCCTGCTTGAAGGCTTCGTACACAGGACTAGACTAACAAATCCATGTTTCGTTTCTTTAGCAATCGCAAATGAGACTTTGTATTTAGATTCAAAACCAACTCGTTGTATGTTGACCCGACATCGAAAAGCAATATCTCCACAAATACTCAAGGTTATGCCATCCGCAGCCAATCCATCCAAATCCGTGCAATTAGTACTCTTAAATGCCATATTAATTGGTCGAGATGTACGAAACTCGTTAGATGAAATAAATATCATAAAAAATATATAGAGCTGCCGACCAACCGACATATTGGTCGTGAATTAAGCAGTACGAAAACACAATATTCATTTCCATACACCAAAAGATGGTGATTCAATTATAACATCACGTTATCAGCTTTAGAGAATTTTTTAAAAACTTGTTTAACGAATCGGATAGAAGCAAACGGGAACGAGAAGAAGAAGAAGTTGTGAAATCATTGTAAGTGTGTTTATTTCTATTTAAACCCGACACCTTTACTTGTTCAGGGAAAGACATATTAGAGTTTTTACTAGTAAAAGCTATGTACACACACCTTGGGTGGTGGTGGACAAAATATTGAATCATTGGTTATTTTTATTCTAGATCACTAGCTGCCTGTGAAGGAACATACAAAATTTTACTAGAATGCTACAAAAACAGCTGGATTGAAGGTTGTCAAACTGAAATGGTCTCCCAAGTGGCAAATCGATTGCTCGAATCCTACCATAACCGTGTTTCATTATAAATCTGTGAAAAGGATAAAGTAAATTAAATGAACATGGCCGTTCAGCACAAGTACTTTTAGTCGATTGGAGAAGACAATTGTCTCCCATGCGGTAAATCGATGGTTCGAATCCTACCATAACCGATTTTCATATAAACTTCGTCAAAAGAAATACAGTAATTAAATAACCATGGCCATTCCCCATAAGATCTTGTAGTCTAGTGGCTAATGCAATTGTCTCCCAAGTGTTAAATCGATGGTTCGAATCCTGCCATGACCTTTTTTCATTATGAACTTCGTGAAAAGAATAAAGTAAACTAAATAACCATGGCCGTTCAGCACAAGACCTTGCAGACTAGTGGCTAAGACAACTGTCTCCTAAGTAGTAAATCGATGTTTCGAATCCTGCCAAAACCATTTTTCATTATGAACTTCATGAAAAGAATGAAGTAAACTAAATAACCATGGGCATCCAGCACAAGACCTTTTGGTCTAGTGGCGAAGACGATGGTCTCCCATGTGTTAAATCGATGGTTCGAATCCTACCATAACCGTTTTTTCATTATGATCTTCGTGAAAACGATAAAGTAGATCAAATAAACATAGCCGTTCCCCGAAGAACTTGTGGTCTAGTGGCCAAGACAATTTTCTCCAAAGTTTTAAATCGATGTTTGGAATCCTGCCAAAACTATTTTTTATTGTGAACTTCGTAAAAGGATGAAGTAAACTAAATAACCATGGCCATCCAGCACAAGATCTTGCAGTCTAGTGGCGAGGACAATGGTCTCAGAAGTGGTAAATCGATGGTTCGAATCCTACCATAACCGTTTTTCATTATGAACTTCGTACAAAGGGTAAAGTAAACTAAATAACCATAGCCATCCAGCACAAGACCTTTTGGTCTAGTGGCGAAGGCGATGGTCTCCCAACTGTTAAATCGATGGTTCGAATCCTACCATAACCTTTTTTCATTATGAATTTCGTGAAAGCGATAAAGTAGATCAAATAAACATAGCCGTTCACGCAAAGAACTTGTGGTCTGGTGGCTAAGACAATTTTCTCCCAAGTGCATGTTAAATCGATGTTTCGAATCCTGCCAAAACTATTTTTTATTATGAACTTCGTGAAAGGATAAAGCAGACTAAATAACCAGGGTCATCCAGCACAAGACCTTACGGTCTAGTGGCGAAGACGATGGTCTCCCAAGTGTTAAATCGATGGGACGAATCCTACCATAACCGTTTTTGTATCTGCGCGCTCTGCGCTCGCAGATACATTGCTATCGGGTTTGAAAGTTTGTTAGGTTAGCTTTGTTGTCCGCAGCCAATGAGGGACGACGTACTTAAACAGCAGCCAATCGACTAACGTTTTACATCCGTATGCCTTTTTATGCGACAAAAGTGAACAAAACCGTTCAATCAGTATCTCAGTTTATCTCAGTATTTGTGGATACAAAATGGCCGCAGCGAAAATCGAAAGGTGGATTTGGATTTTTAATTGCTACTTAGTTGCAAAATTCGCTTATAAATAATGTTGAAATAAATTATAAGAGTTGAGTAGGCTGGTATTCGTTCAACTATTTTACTTTATTTGCCCGGCGTCTCGGCGGTCGAGCGAAATATGTATGTTTTCTGGTTTCATATTATTGAATTTATTTAAACAGCATTCAAGCATAAAATTATTCAGAGACAATATTATAATGTATTTTACGCAACTAACCATGTCGTTAACTTTTATAATTATCATATTAAGTTGTAAGTTTTCACATTGTTTCAGAAAAGTTTATCTTAGTTGCTGAATATTTGTAGAGTATCCCAAAAGAAATAAGCTAGGCGTACAATAATCATGTATTTTACTCGAAAATTAAGACCCTATGAACCTCTAAAGTTTGCCTTATAAAACCTGCCTTAATTTGAAGATTGATTTGCCTTATTGGAACCTGTAGAATTTGCAAGAAGCCTGCTTTTTAAATTTCCTGCAAATTAAAATTCTGTTTGCAAGCAGGCAACTACTATCAGTACATAATTTTACAGATTTAGCTTGTATGAAAATCAGATGTTCAAAGGATGAGTTGTGACAGTTTTTTAGCATGTCATATGGCTAGTCAATTTACATCTAATTCTAGTCATTCAAGCTAAACCTGTCTATAGTATATATTTGCACTTTAATTAATGTGTCAATTGCAGTGTTTACACCACAAGCCTAGGCCTGCTCTTATATGAATATGCCTCAATAAGTATCCAAATATTACCATGCATAAAGTCACCAATAAAACAAAATAGCAACATGTATAAGTTATGTTAGTCCTATAACTATAACCAATTTTTATAGTTATTTATCTAAATTTTAATGCCCCAATTTCAGTTTATTTACACAACACAATTCTAAAATTGCATGGAACTGAAATTTCCTGCTGTATTTCAACATTGTCTGCAGTTTCTGCAGATTCCAATGGTGACCTATAAGGCTATATTCTTTTCGAGCAACACAGGTGATTTAACCATTATACTTCTGCCCATTGAAGTGCAATGAACATGAATTTAACTGTGTCAGGTTGTATTGACATTATATACTGTCTCATTTCATTAATATATTTCACCTGTCATATATAATGTGGACTATAAAGGAATAAAAGAATAATCCTATCAGCAATGGTATTCAGGATGTGGATCCAGCACTAGTCCTATATGCTTAAAAGGCCACTATGCTTTTTTAAATAGTAATATTTTATAAATTAGTTTTAGACAAGAGTATTGTACTACATATTTATTATAGGGCCACAGGTTTGTCAGTTGCTATGCTAACTGTTATGTGTTACCCTGTTTAAATAAAGTCCATCAATCAATCAATCAATCAATCAATCAATCAATCAATCAATCAAACCAGTGCACTAATTTGTATGACACAAGAAAACTGCTAGAAATAACCACTTTGTAATGCAAATTAGTGTACTAGCGCTGGATCCACCCCTGATGGTATTGGTATGGATTAACTCATTTGGTGGTATATTCTAAAAAAAATACTAATAAAATTCACTTGTTACATATTGTTGGCACTAATTATATGTAAAAGGTCGTCACATGAATGTGTACGTTAATGTGTAAGTAAAGCCAGTTTTTCACTAGTGATATTTTTCGCGCGAAGCGAATTTATTCCTTTGTATTTGAGTAATAGACCTTTTCAGCTTGCATGCAAATAACCCATTTCAGATGTTGTGACCATGTAATAGCGAATAAAACTTAACTATCTTGCTAGCGACCCATGGTATTGATAGCCGCCATCTTCGTGTTGCCGTCCTCAGGGTCGTAACTAGAACGATAATTGGGGGGGGGTGTTTATTCATATATTCAGTTCTGCCCGACGGATTTCAATTGCGAGCTATTGCACTTACAAAAGAAATCCGTCGGACAGAACTGAATATATGAATAAACACCCCCCCCCCCAATTATCGTTCCAGTTACGGCCCTGGCCGTCCTATATGCCTAAAAGTCCCTTACGTGCTTGCCACACGCAGATACATGTACGCTTAGCGTACCCATTTTTCATTATGAACTTCGTGAAAAGGATAAAGTAAATTAAATAACCATAACCGTGCAGCACAAGACCTTGTGGCCTAGTGGCGAAGACGATTTTCTCCCAAGTGTTAAATCGATTGTTCGAATCCTACCATAACCGTTTTCATTATGAACTTCGTGAAAGGTAAAATAGACAAATAAACATAGCCGTTCACCAAGAACTTGTGGTCTAGTGGCAAGACAATTTCTCCCAAGTGTTAAATCGATGGTTCGAATCCCCCAAAATTTTTTTATTATGAACTTCGTGAAAGGATAAAGTAGACTAAATAACCATGGTCATCCAGCACAAGACTTGCGTCTAGTGGTGAAGACATGGTCTCCCAAGTGTTAAATCGATGGCGAATCCTACCATAACCGTTTTTCATTATGAACTTCGTGAAAAGGATAAAGTAAATAAATAACCATAACCGGCAGCACAAGACCTTGTGGCTAGTGGCGAAGATGGTCTCCCAAGTGTTAAATCGATGTTCGAATCCTACCAAAACCTTTTTATTATGAACTTCGTAAAAGGATAAAGTAAACTAAATAACCATGGCCATCCAGCACAAGACTTGTGTCTAGTGGCGAGGAGATGGTCTCCCAAGTGTAAATCGATGGTTCGAATCCTACCATAACTTTTTTCATTATGAACTTCGTGAAAGGATAAAGTAAATAAATAACCATGGCCGTTCAGCACAAGATCTTGTTCTAGTGGCTAGCAATTTCTCCCAAGTGTTAAATCGATGTTCGAATCCTACCATAACCTTTTTCATTATGAACTTCGTGAAAAGGATAAAGTAAATAAATAACCATAACCGCTCAGCAAAGATCTTGCAGCTAGTGGCGAAGACAATGTCTCCCAAGTGTTAAATCGATGGTTCGAATCCTACCATACTTTTTCATTATGAACTTCGTGAAAAGATAAAGTAATAAATAACCATGCCGTTCAGCACAAGACTTGCAGTCTAGGCTAAACAATGTCTTAAGTGTTAAATCGATGTTTCGAATCCTGCCAAAACCATTTTTTATTATGAACTTCGTAAAGGATAAAGTAAACTAAATACCATGGCCGTCAGTACAAGACCTTGTGTCTAGTGGCGAAGACGATGGTCTCCCAAGTGTTAAATCGATGGTTCGAATCCTACCATAACCGTTTTCATTATGAACTTCGTGAAAAGGATAAAGTAAATTAAATAACCATAACCGTTCAGCACAAGACCTTGCAGTCTAGTGGCGAAGACAATGGTCTCCAAGTGTAAATCGATGTTCGAATCCATGCTAAAACTTTTTTATTAAGAACTTCGTGAAAGATAAAGTAACTAAATAACCAGGTCATCCAGCACAAGACCTTGCGGTCTAGTGGCGAAGACGATGGTCTCCCAAGTGTTAAATCGATGTTCGAATCGTACCATAACCTTTTTCATTATGAACTTCGTGAAAAGGATAAAGTAAATAAATAACCATAACCGCTCAGCAAAGATCTTGCAGCTAGTGGCGAAGACAATGGTCTCCCAAGTGTAAATCGATGGTTCGAATCCTACCATGACTTTTTATTATGAACTTCGTGAAAGGATAAAGTAAATAAATAACCATGCCGTTCAGCACAAGACCTTGCAGTCTAAGGCGAAGACAATGTCTCAAGTGGTAAATCGATGTTCGAATCCTGCCAAACCATTTTTTATTATGAACTTCGTAAAAGGATAAAGTAAACTAAATACCATGGCCGTCAGCACAAGACCTTGTGGTCTAGTGGCGAAGACGATGGTCTCCCAAGTGTAAATCGATGGTTCGAATCCTACCATAACCGTTTTCATTATGAACTTCGTGAAAAGGATAAATAAATTAAATAACCATACCGTTCAGCACAAGACTTGCAGTCTAATGGCTAAGACAACTGTCTCCCAAGTGTAAATCGATGTTTCGAATCCTGCCAAAACTATTTTTATTATGAACTTCGTGAAAGATAAAGTAGACTAAATAACCAGGGTCATCAGCACAAGACCTTGCGGTCTAGTGGCGAAGACGATGGTCTCCCAAGTGTTAAATCGATGGTTCGAATCGTACCATAACCGTTTTCATTATGAACTTCGTAAAAGGATAAAGTAAACAAATAACCATGGCCATCCAGCACAAGATCTTGCGTCTAGTGGCGAGGACAATGGTCTCAAAGTGTTAAATCGATGGTTCGAATCCTACCATAACCGTTTTTCATTATGAACTTCGTGAAACGGATAAATAATCAAATAAACAGAGCCGTTCACCCGAAGAACTTGTGGTCTAGTGGCAAACAATTTTTCTCCCAAGTGTTAAATCGATGTTCGAATCCCGCCCAAACTTTTTTTATTATGAACTTCGTGAAAGGATAAAGTAGACAAATAACCAGGGTCATCCAGCACAAGATCTGGTGGTCTAGTGGCGAAAAACAATAGTCTCCCCAAGTGTTAAATCGATGGTTCGAACCCTACCTTTAATTTTCTCATTATGAACTTCGTGAAAACGATAAAGTAGATCAAATAAACATAGCCGTTCCCCGAAGAACTTGTGGTCTAGTGGCTAAGAAAATTTTCCCCCAAGTGTTAAATCGATGTTTCGGATCCTGCCAAAACCATTTTTTATTATGAACTTCGTGAAAGGATAAAGTAAACTAAATAACCATGGTCATTCAGCACAAGACCTTGCAGTCTAGAGGCGAAGATGATGGTCTCCCAAGTTTTAAATCGATGGTTCGAATCCTACCATAACCGTTTTCATTATGAACTTCGTTAAAAGGATAAAGTAAATTAAATAACCATACCGTTCAGCACAAGATCTTGCTGTCTAGTGGCGAGGGCGATGGTCTCCCAAGTGGTAAATCGATGGTTCGAATCCTACCATAACCGTTTTTCATTATGAACTTCGTGGAAAGGGTAAAGTAAACTAAATAACAATGGTCATCCAGCACAAGACCTTGCGGTCTAGAGGCGAAGACGATGGTCTCCCAAGTGTTAAATCGATGGTTCGAATCGTACCATAACCGTTTTCATTATGAACTTCGTAAAAGGATAAAGTAAACTAAATAACCATTGCCATCCAGCACAAGATCTTGCAGTCTAGTGGCGAGGACAATGGTCTCAGAAGTGGTAAATCGATGGTTCGAATCCTACCATAACCATTTTTTTATTATGAGCTTCGTGAAAGGATAAAGTAAACTAAATAGCCATGGTCATCCAGCGCAAGACCTTGCGGTCTAGAGGCGAAGACGATGGTCTCCCAAGTGTTAAATCGATGGTTCGAATCCTACCTTAACCGTTTTCATTATGAACTTCGTCAAAAGGATAAAATAAATTAAATGACCATTACCGTTCAGCACAAGATCTTGCTGTCTAGTGGCGAGGGAGATGGTCTCCCAAGTGGTAAATCGATGGTTCGAATCCTACCATAACCCTTTTTCATTATGAACTTCGTTAAAACAGTAAAGTAGATCAAATAAACATAGCCGTTCACCCAAAGAACTTGTGGTCAAGTGGCTAAGACAATTTTCTCCCAAGTGTTAAATCGATGTTTCGAATCCTGCCAAAACTATTTTTTATTATGAACTTCGTGAAAGGATAAAGTAGACTAAATAACCAGGGTCATTCAGCACAAGACCTTGTGGTCTTGTGGCAAAGGCAATTTTCTCCCAAGTGTTAAATTGATGTTTCGAATCCCGCCAAAACTATTTTTTATTATGAACTTCGTGAAAGGATAAAGTAGACTAAATAACCAGGGTCATCCAGCACAAGACCTTGCGGTCTAGTGGCGAAGACGATGGTCTCCCAAGTGTTAAATCGATGGTGCGAATCCTACCATAACCGTTTTTCATTATGAACTTCGTGAAAAGGATAAAGTAAATTAAATAACCATAACCGTTCAGCACAAGACCTTGTGGTCTAGTGGCGAAAACAATGGTCTCCGAAGTGTTAAATCGATGGTTCGAATCCTACCATAACCGTTTTTCATTATGAACTTTGTGAAAAGGATAAAGTAAATTAAATGACCATGGGCGTTCAGCTCCAGATCTTGTAGTCTATGTGATATATATATTGAATATTTAATTAGGCTGTAAGGTATAAATATGCATGCGTAATTAGCAGCGTTGTTGGCTTGCTGGATGATGCTGTAACATAGAATAAAACAGAGAATAAAACATTTTATGAAGACTAGATCAATCTGTATCAATCCGTATCAGAGACAAGGCATATACACTACAATTGGGCTCACTGAGGAGAAAGTCAGGGCTGTGGTGAATGCTACGGAGCCGAAAACAGCCTCTGAAGTTCGGAGTTTTCTTGGTCTGGTAAATTTCTGTAGTCTGTTCATTCCAGATTTAGCTATAACGGCTGAACCTCTGCGGAAGTTAACCAGGACAACTACACCTTTTGTTTGTGGTAATGAACAGAATAAGGTGTTTCAAGAGCTTAAGAATACGATGTCTACCGCTGATTCATTGGCTTTTTTTGATAAAGATGCAGAAACGTCGATAATCTCAGATGCTATTCCTGTTGGTCTTGGTGCAGTGCTTGTGCAAAAGCAACAAAATGTAATGAAGGTTGTGGCATATGCTAGTAGATGTTTTCTGACATGGAAAGGCGGTATTCTCAGACGCAGAAAGAAGCATTAAGTATAGTATGGGCTTGTGAGCGTTTTCATGTGTATTTGTTCGGGATTCACTTTGAGGTTTTGACAGACCATAAACCATTAGAAGTGATTTATTCCAAAACCCATAGGCCCTCTGCACGAGTCGAAACGTGGGTTCTGAGATTGCAGAATTATGATTTTACTGTTAAGTATCTTCCGGGTCCAGAAAACATCGCGGACACGTTGTCTCGGAAACAGTTGTTGAAGAAATCGATCGAATCCAGCGGTAATGACTGTGAAGTTTCGCGTCAAAACGGATAGCTATCGCCTAAACCAAGAAGGCAGTGTTGGCCTGCTAAACGTTTTGGTGATTATTTACTATATAAGTAATTCGTAGTACTTTATGATACCTTATAGTATTATATATATATATATATATATATATATATATATATTGAAGTTTTAGAAACAGTAGAATTAAGCGAACATTATCATGTATACAAAGTGCGAAAACCTATGGAAAAATCATTTAAAATCTGTTTCTAAAAAGTGTTTGCAACATTTCTTCCATAGCATGTTACTAGCCCTATTGGTGCCACTGGGTTATATGTAAATGTTAAATATGATACTGATTTAATGAATATTTAAACAGTAAACATATACTCTATAGATATGTAAATATATAATCTAGTACAATGTAATTAAAAAAAACAACTTATCTCCAATATTAAACATCACAACGAGTAAATCCTCTTGGCATAAATTTTAAGTTCCAAAAACAACAATGGTATGTGCAGTTGCAAGCAAACTGCGTGTTTGCACCGACTATAACCATCATGTGAATGATTGTACAGTATAATATAAAAAAATATTTACGAAGGAAATAAGAAATTTATGTAATGTGATTTTATAAATAGACTATTAAGGCAAGGTGTTCCCCCAAGGGGATACGCCTTGCCGACGATAATTAAAAATCTTATATTATGGGCTTTGCGTCCTATCTAAAAGACCGACAGGTAATGGATGGCACGCAATATGGGAAAGGTGGTCAATGGCCAGCAGCAAATCGAAAACTAACAAAGACCGAATACCCAAACCATAAACGGTCAGTTTAAGCGTGACATCGCGAAAGACAGATCTCCTTTAAAGTTGAAAGGTATTTACAGAAGTGTTCTACTTGTTTTTCTATATATTTATATATTGATATACATATAGATAGTAGCTACGAATACACAATGGTACCCCCAAAAGTTTTGGTCCTGGGACACTCATTTGTTCGTCGCCTACAGTGCGACCTGAAACATAAACGGGATATTCGCATGTGCCCAACCTTTAAACTCAAGGGCACAGCGAGAGTTTCTCTACACGGTATAGGGGGTAGAACAGTGAAGAAGATTCGCAAATTTGATTTAGGCGTAGTTTCTCGGTGTGCCCCAGATATTGTTATTCTGGAGATAGGCACGAACGATTTGTCCTCCTTAAGGCCCGAAACAGTCGGGTCACGCATTGACGACTTGGTTGCTTTATTGCTGGATCAATATCACGTAAAATTGGTATGCGCATGCATGATTTCCCCGCGAAAGAACAACCCTCTTTTTGAAAAGCAGCGTTTAATGCTGAACAATTATCTACAGGTAGTTTTAGAGAAGGTCCCGAGAGTGTTTTTATGGACACACCATGGCTTTATACGACCTTCCGTGACGCCATTTCTACCTGACGGGGTCCATTTTAATCGAATCGGGCAATATAAATTATACCGAAGTTATCGGGGGGCCATTCTTCAAGAAATTAAAATGTTATAAAATTCTCTATCTATATATATATATATATATATATATATATATATATATATATATATATATATATATATATATATATATATATATATATATATATATATATATATATAACAAGCTGTCGTACATTACATTTACTTTTATAATATAACCTTGACATTTGACAAACTTTACTCGTGATTACTTCTTAAATACCGCTTTAGCGCCTTTATCTATTATATCTTTATCTTTTATCTATATGAGAGTTCTCACACTGTTTGTGAGTTTTGTTGGCCATATGATGAACGGTGCGGCGATCTTCTGATCTGCCATGTTCATCCTGCTGACGTTTGATTTTGTCTTTATCTCTCATCTATATGAGAGGTCTCACACTTTTTGTGAGTTTTTTGTTGGCCATAGGGTGAATGGTGCGGCGATCTTCGGATCTGCCATGTTCATCCTGCTGACGTTTGATTTTGTCTTTATCTCTCATCTGTATGAGAGTTCTCACACTTTTTGTGAGTTTTGTTGGCCACAGGGTGAACGGTGCGGCGATCTTCGGATCTGCCATGTTCATCCTGCTGACGTTTGATTTTCTAATCATTCTTTCACAAGTTCCAATTTTCAATTACGACAAAAACGGACGAATCCTCACTATTGAATGTTCGCCATTACGGGGGATAGTTTTATTTCTCGCACAACGACAAAATTTGGGTGCGGTTGCTTTACTATCTAAAAACTCATTATGCCATAAGTATCTATTTCTGCTTTTAAAGTTTTATTTCTTAGAATGCCACCCATACGTCGTTCTAAGCGTGTCGCCGCTCCATCAGCCGTTTTTGCGAGAGTCTGTTCAGAACCAACCAACAACATCTCGTCGAACTCGAAGTTCGTCCAATGCTGTATCTGTTGGTGCCGCCCGTCAACGTCAACTGTGCCCGTGAGTCAAGTGACTTTGCCCTCTCTTTCGAGTGAGCTTATCTCAACGCTGGTGTCTTCGGTTACCGAGGCAGTCACGCAAAAGCTAGCTGTTTTTTACCAACCTTTGCGTCTTCCACATCCACAATGGCGTCTGCCCCAACGGATTCTACCTCCGGAATCGAAATCTCAAACCAGGGTCCCAATGCAGATTCTCTGGTCAACGACGCGCTCACGTCCACGTCGAATCCTACCATAACCGTTTTCATTATGAACTTCGTTAAAAGGATAAAGTAAATTAAATAACCATAACCGTTCAGCACAAGATCTTGCTGTCTAGTGGCGAGGGCGATGGTCTCCCAAATGGTAAATCGATGGTTCGAATCCTACCATAACCGTTTTTCATTATGAACTTCGTGGAAAGGGTAAAGTAAACTAAATAACAATGGTCATCCAGCACAAGAGCTTGCGGTCTAGAGGCGAAGACGATGGTCTCCCAA
>NW_021163582.1:27500-35665 GCF_004324835.1 Dendronephthya gigantea | reverse complement strand
ATATTTTCCGATTGATTTGATCATCGCTTTGAATTAGCAGCATAAATTCCGCATTCGTGGAACAAAGCGCCAAGTTTCCCGAAGTTCCGATTATGTACTTAATATGAACATTTGTAAAAATCCATATGGCTGCCTATAGTAAATTTTAATTTGTGCGATATTTTCCGACTGATTTAAGCAATCGCTTTAAACTAAGGCACATACTTTCTGTCATCAATGCACAAACTGCCAGTTTCATGAAGTTCCGAATTAATGTACTTAAAATATGACATTTGTTAAAATCCATATGGCCGCCTTAGTAAATTTTAATTTGTTGCGATATTTTCCGACTGATTTGAGCAATCGCTTTGAACTAGGCACATATTCTGTCATCAGATGGAACAAAACTGCCAAGTTTCATAGCCAGCGATAAACGGCATTGAAATAGAAAATTCATTTTTCTTCCGGAATTACTATAGAATTACTTAGAAATTCGATTTTGAAATTGCGATATCTCGAATTCCTGCTCTTGCATTTCTTAAAACTCCTACAGGATGTCTAGTGTAGAGCTCTTTCATGAGTACTTTTAACCATATGTTTCAAAGGTCAGAAAGGTACATATATATTTATATAGAGATATGAAGTTATTGTAATACATCTTTAAATGTAAAACAGGTTTAACTCGAAACATGACATCCAAAGAGATTGTGATTACTAACGGTAAGTGAAATAACTGGCTTGTGGCAGCCAAGCGTTCATAGC
The DNA here is from genome assembly GCF_004324835.1 of Dendronephthya gigantea. NCBI lineage: Eukaryota > Metazoa > Cnidaria > Anthozoa > Malacalcyonacea > Nephtheidae > Dendronephthya > Dendronephthya gigantea. Next base: position 34,924 of record NW_021163582.1, on the reverse strand, counting down.
GACGTTGCTTTTTGATTCTTCGATGTCGGCTCTTCCTATCATTGCGAAGCAGAATTCGCCAAGCGTCGGATTGTTCCCGCCAATAGGGAACGTGAGCTGGGTTTAGACCGTCGTGAGCAGGTTAGTTTTACCCTACTGTTGAATGGTTGTTGCAATAGTAATTCTGCTCAGTACGAGAGGAACCGCAGATTCAGACAATTGGCTCATGCACTTGCCTGAAAGACATGGTGCGAAGCTACCATCTGTTGGATTATGATTGAACGCCTCTAATCAGAATCCGTGCTAGAACGCAACGATTCCTTTTCTCTGGACGACTTAAGCGAACACGATAGAGACGCGATCATTCGCGCCTCCTGCGTCACAACGTGCCCACGGAGCGGACAATGCTCCAAGCACTACAACGATCAAATCTAATTTTCCAGAGCTAATCATTTGCAGACGACTTAAATAAGAACGGGGTATTGTAAGCAGTAGAGTAGCCTTGTTGCTACGATCTGCTGAGATTAAGCCCTTGTTCTACGATTTGTTTCTTTTTTTTCCGACACTCACACATCCTCGGAGCAGTCGAACATGTCCGCAAAAAAGCCAACAACTCGAGGTCTCCCGAACATGTTCAGGAGGGGGAGCATATCGATGTCTCTCGAACTAACCGGCAGAGGGAAACTATAGGTCTCTCGAACATGTTCGGAAAGTCGCACTTTCGACCCGGACTAAGATGAGAGAAAACGAGTTCTCTTGAACATGTCCAAAAGTCGCGATTTAGATCGCTACCAGAGGCGAAGGAATCGAGGTCTCCCGAACATGTTCGACAAAGTGCCCAGTCAACCCGCACTAAGGGGGAACACTCGATGTCTCCCAACATGTTCGACAAAGTGCCCAGTCAACCCGCACTAAGAGGGGAACAACTCGATGTCTCCCGAACATGTTCGACAAAGTGCCCAGTCAACCCGCACTAAGAGGGGAACAACTCGATGTCTCCCGAACATGTTCGACAAAGTGCCCAGTCAACCCGCACTAAGGGGAACAACTCGATGTCTCCCGAACATGTTCGACAAAGTGCCCAGTCAACCCGCACTAAGAGGGAACAACTCGATGTCTCCCGAACATGTTCGACAAAGTGCCCAGTCAACCCGCACTAAGAGGGGAACAACTCGATGTCTCCCGAACATGTTCGACAAAGTGCCCAGTCAACCCGCACTAAGAGGGGAACAACTCGAGGTCTCCCGAACATGTTCGACAAAGTGCCCAGTCAACACGCACTAAGAGGGGAACAACTCGAGGTCTCCCGAACATGTTCGACAAAGTGCCCAGTCAACCCGCACTAAGAGGGGAACAACTCGATGTCTCCCGAACATGTTCGACAAAGTGCCCAGTCAACCCGCACTAAGAGGGGAACAACTCGATGTCTCCCGAACATGTTCGACAAAGTGCCCAGTCAACCCGCACTAAGGGGAACAACTCGATGTCTCCCGAACATGTTCGACAAAGTGCCCAGTCAACCCGCACTAAGAGGGAACAACTCGATGTCTCCCGAACATGTTCGACAAAGTGCCCAGTCAACCCGCACTAAGAGGGGAACAACTCGATGTCTCCCGAACATGTTCGACAAAGTGCCCAGTCAACCCGCACTAAGAGGGAACAACTCGATGTCTCCCGAACATGTTCGACAAAGTGCCCAGTCAACCCGCACTAAGAGGGGAACAACTCGATGTCTCCCGAACATGTTCGACAAAGTGCCCAGTCAACCCGCACTAAGAGGGGAACAACTCGATGTCTCCCGAACATGTTCGACAAAGTGCCCAGTCAACACGCACTAAGAGGGGAACAACTCGAGGTCTCCCGAACATGTTCGACAAAGTGCCCAGTCAACCCGCACTAAGAGGGGAACAACTCGATGTCTCCCAACATGTTCGACAAAGTGCCCAGTCAACCCCACTAAGAGGGGAACAACTCGATGTCTTCCGAACATGTTCGACAAATGCCAGGTCAACCCGCACTAAGAGGGGAACAACTCGATGTCTCCCGAACATGTTCGACAAAGTGCCCAGTCAACCCGCACTAAGAGGGGAACAACTCGATGTCTCCCGAACATGTTCGACAAAGTGCCCAGTCAACCCGCACTAAGAGGGGAACAACTCGATGTCTCCCGAACATGTTCGACAAAGTGCCCAGTCAACCCGCACTAAGAGGGGAACAACTCGATGTCTCCCGAACATGTTCGACAAAGTGCCCAGTCAACACGCACTAAGAGGGAAACAACTCGATGTCTCCCGAACATGTTCGACAAAGTGCCAGGTCAACCCGCACTAAGAGGGGAACAACTTGATGTCTCCCGAACATGTTCGACAAAGTGCCCAGTCAACACGCACTAAGAGGGGAACAACTCGATGTCTCCCGAACATGTTCGACAAGTGCCCAGTCAACCCGCACTAAGAGGGGAACAACTCGATGTCTCCCGAACATGTTCGACAAAGTGCCCAGTCAACCCGCACTAAGAGGGGAACAACTCGATGTCTCCCGAACATGTTCGACAAAGTGCCCAGTCAACCCGCACTAAGAGGGGAACAACTCGATGTCTCCCGAACATGTTCGACAAAGTGCCCAGTCAACCCGCACTAAGAGGGGAACAACTCGATGTCTCCCGAACATGTTCGACAAAGTGCCCAGTCAACCGCACTAAGAGAGGAACAACTCGAGGTCTCCTGAACATGTTCGACAAAGTGCCCAGTCAACCCGCACTAAGAGGGGAACAACTCGATGTCTCCCGAACATGTTCGACAAAGTGCCCAGTCAACCCCACTAAGAGGGGAACAACTCGATGTCTCCCGAACATGTTCGACAAAGTGCCAGGTCAACCCGCACTAAGGGGGAACAACTCGATGTCTCCCGAACATGTTCGACAAAGTGCCCAGTCAACCCGCACTAAGAGGGGAACAACTCGATGTCTCCCGAACATGTTCGACAAAGTGCCCAGTCAACCCGCACTAAGAGGGGAACAACTCGATGTCTCCCGAACATGTTCGACAAAGTGCCCAGTCAACCCGCACTAAGAGGGGAACAACTCGATGTCTCCCGAACATGTTCGACAAAGTGCCCAGTCAACCCGCACTAAGAGGGGAACAACTCGATGTCTCCCGAACATGTTCGACAAAGTGCCCAGTCAACCCGCACTAAGAGGGGAACAACTCGAGGTCTCCCGAACATGTTCGACAAAGTGCCCAGTCAACACGCACTAAGAGGGGAACAACTCGAGGTCTCCCGAACATGTTCGACAAAGTGCCAGGTCAACCCGCACTAAGAGGGGAACAACTCGATGTCTCCCGAACATGTTCGACAAAGTGCCCAGTCAACCCCACTAAGAGGGGAACAACTCGATGTCTCCCGAACATGTTCGACAAAGTGCCCAGTCAACCCCCACTAGGGGAACAACTCGATGTCTCCCGAACATGTTCGACAAAGTGCCCAGTCAACCCCCACTAAGAGGGGAACAACTCGATGTCTCCCGAACATGTTCGACAAAGTGCCAGGTCAACCCGCACTAAGAGGGGAACAACTCGAGGTCTCCCGAACATGTTCGACAAAGTGCCCAGTCAACCCCCACTAAGAGGGGAACAACTCGATGTCTCCCGAACATGTTCGACAAAGTGCCCAGTCAACCCCACTAGAGGGGAACAACTCGATGTCTCCCGAACATGTTCGACAAAGTGCCCAGTCAACCCCCACTAGAGGGGAACAACTCGATGTCTCCCGAACATGTTTGACAAAGTGCCCAGTCAACCCGCACTAAGAGGGGAACAACTCGAGGTCTCTCGAACATGTTCGAAAAGTGCTGATTTTGCTGTGATCGACTTATGCGAAATGGCGACATTTCTGAAGTTAGCTTGCACAGATGTCGATCAAAGAGGATGTTTAGAGAGTTAGTCAAATTTTGGCGGTTTGGTACAAGGTGGTCAGAATCGGTCTTCAAGGAGGATGTTGCAGCGACTGGTGCTCCGGTTATAATTTTTACTATATATGAGGGGCAGGTGCTCCGCGAATGAGTGCGATGCGAAACAAAACTCGCTCGTCGTGGTGGATAGGCGGCTGCTCTCGATCGGTTGCTGCCTTTCCTGCGGCCTTCGGGCAAGAGGCGCTGCGTTCTCTGAAGTTTTGCTTCGAAGAGGCGCGATGTTGTGCACATGTCCTTTGGACAAGGTGAACACACAAAGCGAAAGCGCGAGTTCTGCCGTTCCGTTGGTTGTTGCCCAACCAACCGCTCGGTTCTCTCGCACGCACCGTTCCCAACGCAAACTTCGGTCGCCCGTCCGTTTTGCGTTGTCGGACGAAGAGCGCGTTTAAAGACGTGGCAAGAAACACACAGAATAAAGATCCCTGTCTAAAACGAACCGAACGCTCTCGACGGCGTTCGTTCGCAAGGGTAGTTAACTGGTTGATCTGCAGTATCATATGCTTGTCTCAAAGATTAAGCCCATGCATGTCTAAGTATAAGCACTTGTACTGTGAAACTGCGAATGGCTCATTAAATCATTATCTTATTTGATTGTACTCTCTTACTACTTGGATACCGTAGAATTCTAGAGCTAATACATGCGAAAAGTCCCGACTCTCGCGCAAGGGATGTATTATTAGATTAAAAACCAATCGGCTTCGCGGCCGCTTACCCACTTGTGATTCATAGTAACTGTTCGAATCGCATGGCCTTCTTTGTTCGTGCCGCGATGTTTCATCAAATTTCTGCCCTATCAACTGTCGATGGTAGGTAGTGGCTTACCATGGTTGCAACGGTGACGGAGAATTAGGGTTCGATTCCGGAGGAGCCTGAAACGGCTACCACATCCAAGAAGGCAGCAGGCGCGCAATTACCAATCCTGACGTGGGGAGGTAGTGACAAAAATAACAATACAGGGCTTTTTAGTTGTATTGGAATGAGTACAATTTAATCTCTTAACGAGGACCAATTGGAGGGCAAGTCTGGTGCCAGCAGCCCGGTAATTCCAGCTCCAATAGCGTATTGTAAGTTGTTGCAGTTAAAAGCTCGTAGTTGGATTTCGGGCTCAGCGAGTTTGGTCCGCTGGATTCAGTGAGTACTATTCGCTAGCCTTCCTCTCGCAGACTTCGCGTGCTCTTAACTGAGTGTGCGTTGGATACGTGACGTTTACTTTGAAAAAATTAGAGTGTTCAAAGCAGGCTGTGCTTGGATACATAAGCATGGATAATGGAATAGGACTTTGTTCTATTTTCCGTTGTTTCTGAACCGAAGTAGATGATTAATAGGGACATTGGGGGCATTCGATTTCGTTGTCAGAGGTAAATCTTGGATTTACGAAAGACGAACTAATGCGAAAGCATTGCCAAGAGATGTTTTCATTAATCAAAACGAAAGTTAGGATCGAAGACGATCAGATACCGTCCTAGTTCTAACCATAAACGATGCCGACTAGGGATCAGCGAGTGTTATTTGATGACCTCGTTGGCACCTTATGGAAACCAAGTTTTTGGTCCGGGGGAAGTATGGTTGCAAAGCTGAAACTTAAAGGAATTGACGGAAGGGCACCACCAGGAGTGGAGCCTGCGGCTTAATTTGACTCAACACGGGAAAACTCACCAGGTCCAGACTAGTAAGGATGACAGATTGAGAGCTCTTTCTTGATTCTATGGGTGGTGGTGCATGGCCGTTCTTAGTTGGTGGAGTGATTTGTCTGGTTAATTCCGTTAACGACGAGACCTTGACCTGCTAAATAGTCAGACGATTCGCGAATCGCTCTCGACTTCTTAGAGGGACTGTTGCGTGTTTAACCAAAGTCAGGAAGGCAATAACAGGTCTGTGATGCCCTTAGATGTCCTGGGCCGCACGCGCGCTACACTGACGATGGCAACGAGTCGCTCCTTCACCGAAAGGTGTGGGTAATCTTGTGAATCATCGTCGTGCTGGGATAGATCATTGTAATTCTTGATCTTGAACGAGGAATTCCTAGTAAGCGCGAGTCATCAGCTCGCGTTGATTACGTCCCTGCCCTTTGTACACACCGCCCGTCGCTACTACCGATTGAATGGTTTAGTGAGGCCTCCGGATTGGCACTGTCAGATGGGCTTCGGCCATCCGACGGACGTCCAAAAAGTTGGTCAAACTTGATCATTTAGAGGAAGTAAAAGTCGTAACAAGGTTTCCGTAGGTGAACCTGCGGAAGGATCATCAACGTTTCGATCGGCAATCGAACGCGCTGTGAACTTACAACCACGAGGGAGGTGAGCGCTCGTTCGCTCTAAATGTTCGGTGGATGGACACATCGATCTCGAAACGCGATGAGCGCTTCATTTCGCCATTGCCCGGCCTCCCCATTTTACTTTTTCAAACACAACACGTCGAAGTTTAACTGTGCGTATGTATTTTTCATGCAAATATATATACAACTTTTAACGGTGGATCTCTTGGCTCGTGCATCGATGAAGAACGCAGCCAGCTGCGATACGTAGTGTGAATTGCAGAATTCAGTGAATCATCGAATCTTTGAACGCAAATGGCGCTCTCGGTTATACCGGGAGCATGTCTGTCTGAGTGTTGGTTAACGAAACGCCGAGTCGGTTTCGACTCGATTGGGGCGTCGTGCCGCAGCTCGAAGCGGCGCGTCCCTCGAAGTGCAGCACACGTTGCCGTCGCGACGTTACCGACGCGCGAACGAAGCCTAAACTATTGTATAGCAAGGGAGCTCTTCGTATCGCGCGTGCCGGCCGACGCGCGCAACATATTCCATTGATTCATTCATTAACCTCAGATCAGGCAAGATTACCCGCTGAATTTAAGCATATTACTAAGCGAGGAAAAGAAACTAACAAGGATTCCCCCAGTAATGGCGAATGAAGAGGGAACAGCTCAACTTGAAAATCTCCGTTGTGTTGCAGCGGCGAATTGTAGTTTCGAGAAGTACTTTCCCGGCGCAACGAGTCTGCCTAAGTTGCTTGGAACAGCACGTCACAGAGGGTGACAACCCGTACGTGGCAATGCTCGAGCGCTCGCGATGTGCTTTCGAAGAGTCGGGTTGTTTGGGAATGCAGCCCAAAACGGGTGGTAAACTCCATCTAAAGCTAAATACAGGCACGAGACCGATAGCGAACAAGTACCGTGAGGGAAAGATGAAAAGGACTTTGAAAAGAGAGTTAAAGAGTACGTGAAACCGTTGAAAGGGAAGCGAATGGAGTTAGCAATTCGCCCCGCCAGATTCAGTCGCTCGCGCATCGCGACGGTCGCGCTCTCGATCCGCATGGACGAGGCGCGCTCGGACGCGGTGCGCGGACGGCGCACTTCTGGCGAGCGAGCGTCAGCGTCGGTTGTCGACGGCGATAAGGTCGCAAGGAAGGTGGACCGGCCTCGCGGCTGGTTGTTAAGACTTGCGCTCGCATAGCTCGTCGGCGACCGTGGTCTGCGG
>NW_021163582.1:0-25000 GCF_004324835.1 Dendronephthya gigantea | reverse complement strand
GTCCTAACCAAGAATTCCAATTGATTTTTTTTTTGTTATCTACAGTTTGAAAACAATATTGCATAACAATAAAAAAAGACAGCAATTTTTAACTTTTTTTCAAACTCCTTTATTTTAACAACAACAAAAAAACGCCCTAAACATACATGCTAATGGAAAGCTGTGAAAATTTAATATTAAATTTCAAGTTCTAATGTTTTAAATGTTTATGCCAATTGCATATAAACCGTGTAATTTTGCCAGTGGCAAATATGTCTCTACCTTTATGTATTTAAAATAACTGGAACTGTTTTTTTCAATGCAGTGAAGTTTTTTTCCTAATGGGTTACACGAACATTGTTGATCCTCTATGATGAAGACTTATTTGCGTGACTTTTTGCCTTTTCCCTCACCTTTGTTTCTTTCCATATTCTTCTTTCTTTTGTTAGAAGAACAATTGCTCGTTGTAGCTTCGTCCTGTTTGGTCTGTTGTTGTTTCTCTTTTACCGAATTTGACTCTTTTGATGTTGACGGCTTTGCGGTGGAAACTTGCTTGTGTACATCTTTCGATTTTTCAGGCTGCTTCTTGGCAGGGGGCGCAGAATCCGAGGAAGAATCCGAGGAGGAATCCGAGGAAGATGATGATATAGCTTGTTTGCTTGGCCTGGCCGCCGTGGATGTCTTTTCCATCTGTTTGAGTTCAGCTAGAAGACTTTTGCGGGGGGAGGATGTCTTGTTCCGCTGACCTGCTGCGAAAGGGAACTTTTCAACACACATTTTGTTAAGCATCTCCTTCAAGGACTTTAGATCTCGGTTGGTTTGAAATGGCATGCATCTTTGGTCTTCTGTTGCCATTCGAGTAGCGTAACCATCTGTGTCTGAAAGAAGATGCTGTGCCACCATAAAGTGTATCGCTGTGGTAAACATGGCACCACCAATTTTGAAGAACTCGGCCATTACTTCATTAAGAGGGGACTCCTCATCATAAAGCATGGTCAGGACTTTCGTGACATCCTCTGAGACGGGCTCTAATTCATTCTTTGAATTTAGGCGTTTTAACGATGGCAGATATGGCGTGATGTCACTGAAAATTTCACCAATAACGAATTTATCAAGGATATTTGTTTGCACCTTTTGTAAGAACTCAATGTTCTCGTGGATGGTGGCACAAAACTCGCTCATGGCAAAATCTGGTCGTATTAGCCATTCGCATGATTTTGGGTTCGTTCTTCTTTGGAGCATATCAGGGTTGGGAGGATCGTTTGCTTCTCCATAGGGTTTTAAGAAGTTGGCAGGAAAGTGATTGAAAAAGCCAACTCCTTTCGCCTTTTCTGGGGTTGCTGGGCTGTATTTTGCAGTTTTCTTGTTCATCTTTAAATTAAAGAAAAAAATGGGAGAATTAGAACTAGAACTAAAAAACTAGGGGAGAATTTGATGTCGAGTGACGATAAACAGCATTTAAAGGGTATTTAAAAATCATTCTATCGGTTTAAAATGTTGTGGCTTTAATGAAGTTAGGAAGTAAATGTCGTTTTTCCGTTTCACCCTAGACATTGCAACATATGCTGTTCATATGACAAGGTATTTCATCAATATCAAACCATATGACAACCTTTGACAATGTTTGCCCCTGTGCTTTGCAAATTGTGGTTGAATATCCTAAACGAATTGGGTAGGCTGTTATTTGGCGATTATCACGTGAGAATGTCACAGGATAAATTGGCACAAGCTTGTTACTAATGCTCAATTTTAGAATGAGTGTCGTATTTTGAATGGTCTGAATAGTCCCGCATTGGCCATTGACAATGTTGTTAAATTTGTCTCTATTTTGTGTTATGGTTACCCTCTGTTCTCTGAAAATTTTCTGTGGCTCGCAATCGTCATCTAATTGAATAATTGCAAGATGTTCCATATTTTTAAATATTACATCAGAGACGAGTTCATTAATCATGTTCGATGCCTTTTTAGTGAATGTTAATATTATGTTTTCTGGATGCAGATTATATACATGTAATATGTCCTCCTTAGTAATTGCATTATTACTTGAGATTATCCTGCCTTGTTGGATATCTTGCAGTAATGACTCAGTTGGACACCAATTGCGAATGTGGTCTAAGAATTTCAAATACTGTTTATCTTCGATACGATGTTGTATTGTCAGATTAAAGTGATAAGCAGATGTTAGAAATCTAACATTTTTGAAAGGATTTTGGACAGCAATAGTGCGGTTGCCATGTTTGGAGAAAGGCTGCTGCTGCTTGTCATCGCCACAGAGGACTAATACTGGTCTGAATATTAATCTCTCTATTGTATTCATTACATGTTGAAAAATTTCATCAGAAATCATAGACAACTCATCGATTATAATCAGATGAAATCGTGATAATGACCAGTTCGTGCTAGGGTTATCATCAGTGTTGACAGGAATTTGGAATGAAGCATGAACGGTATTGCAATCAACCGTATCACTTACACTTGCTCTGTAGACATTTGACAAAAACCCTGTGGGACAGGCGATAAGAATTGCAAAATGCCTCTCAATTAAATAATTAACTGTGGATAATATTGTGTGAGATTTTCCTGAGCCAGGTTTTCCAGTTATTAATACAGGTTTTTGCCACTGAATATTGCTATTACTGCCATAGTCTTCTATTACAGGAAGAGAGTGGTCTATTATCTCAGTATCACTGTCAGAATCTGTGTCCATGTTTTCTTCATGATAGTGAAAGTCATGCTGCTGATAGTATTTTACCCTAGCATTTGCCGCGGCAAATTTATGGTGTTTTATTGCCTCTTGCTGTTCATCAAGCGGGTCAGTATTACTTTCCTAACTATCATTTTGCAATTGAGATCGCTTATGATTTGCATATTTGTTAAAAAAAGCACGTCTTTTAAACTCTGAATATCGATACTATTGTTTCAACAACATTGTCTTACTGCCCTGAGAGCTAAAATGCTCTCGTATAGTCTCTGGCTGCCCCCAAAGCTGCGGGAAGTGATGCAGTGCTGCAGCAAAATACTGGAGCCTTCGCGGGAGGTGATAATGCCTTGGATGATAAACTGTTTCCACTTTTGTGTGTGGTACATTTAAAAATATGTATTGAAAGAAGAATTCAAAATTAAACACTGACATAAGCTTTGTACCAACTAATGTATTGCCATATGTGTACTCCTTAGGCTTAGCCTTTGTGTGATCAACAATGCGTAGCCATTCCAGGATAGTTAAGGACTCATGACATTTGTCACGTTTCCAGTATTTCTGTGCAATTTTATTTTCTAAGACCGTGTCACTTGTGGGAACATAGTATCGTTTAGTCCTGCTAGAGGACCAGGCAATTTTTGTGGAGGACAGAAATAGACACATTTCAGGTTCTGCAGGGGACATGCTTAGTAAATATCTGATTGCTGCTTGTCTCCCTTCCAAATTGTAAGAGTACAGACTATCAATAGTAATTGCATCTTGCCACTTGGAGACGTAAGAAGTGACATATCGTAGCAGCATTCCCACCCCATCTGTTGTTTGAAAATCCATGGAACATTTTAAAGCTGGTAAAATTGTAGCTATGTATGCTCGAAGATTTAGGGCAAACTCTTCAGCCGGATGTTTTAAATGAAGAATTTGTTTGCCATCCTTGGATTGAAAGAATGATTCTTGCAGTTGTAATTGAGACTATGTGAAGGCTTATTTGAACACTGAAGTTTGTGTACTAAGTATGCTAAGTCAGGGTCTGTTCTAGGTATATCAGCACGGAATAAATTGTGCTGTGTTTTTGTTATGTCGTGAAGCCAAACTAATAAATGTAGGTGTGCTGTTCCTCTCTGTTGAAACTCAAAGCGATAAAAGTAAGTCTTGACATTAGTAACTGAACGAATTCTGTTGTAGTTGAAAATGTGTTTGGTCCAGCGATTGTCATTGCTTCCACATAAATAGCCCCTTACGATTTGTTCCAAAACATGTGTTATGTTAATGGTCTCAAAACTTGCAAGTCGTGTTGGACCTAACCCAGTTTTCGATCTAATATCTTCAATCCAGTTAGCAAAAGGAAATGACCACTCAAATGGACTGATAGTAATAAAAACATCAGGCAACCCAAATTGATCAACTGCATCAAGCAAATAACGGTGTTGCCACTGCCAGTATGTCGTTGAAAACGTTTTGATGTCAAGTGCTCGTGCAGGGGAGCATTGAGTACTCGTGCAGTGTTGATTGCACCACTAATGACTCTGAAAAGTGAGCGGTCATATTGGAATTGAAGTAGATCAAAGTGCAGGCCATAATCTACAATCTCGGAGAGCATTTTTTTCATGAATGCGACTTTAGAACTTATCTTCGAGCCTGAAATTACACTTTCACACCAGTGTCTGTATGGATAAAGGTTTGGCCAAAGCGCACATTCAACTCCAACTGTGTTTTGAAAGTTAAAAATATTAAGAGTATTGTCTTCATTGATTAACGTTTGCCTTAAATGGACAAAGTCTGCGTATGATGAATCGTTGCTGGATATTAAAAACCGGTATGCATTCATGCATCTTGTTTTATCTTCATCATTATCTAAATGAGTGATTTTTTCAAGCACTGATTGTTCAGAAATCACTAGTTTGATTGTTCCACTCTTAATTCGATACCCATGTGGTTGACGATTGTATTGGCCACAGTCTAGTTCAAATGGTCTTAGCACATGAATGTCAGACACAGACAAATTTTTTAATGCATCTGGTATTAAGTTATATCTCGGCACTACATATCGAGAATTGTTTCCATTACAATTGCAAATAACTTTGCTTTTTCGTTTTTGCTTGTTAAAAAACGTTGGCCACATTTTACAGTCGAGGATTGAATTGCACTTATTGCAGAAGTCATAAGACAAATTTTTTGCCCAAAGTATAGCATTGGATACATCTTGCACGGCATTATGGCCAGAAGCATTTGTTACAGCAGGCCTGATATCCCAATCATGTACAAATGACTGTTGTCGATGTTGTTCGTTTTGAGCACGTGATGCTATTTCTCTTTCATATTGCTCTATGTTTTGTGTCAGTGCATCATACTTGTAGACAAGATATGTATGTCGTTCATGCTCTGCTGGACAAGGTGTAACATGCATGTTTGATACTGAAGTTGCCATTTCAATAAACCAATGAATTTCAATTACAAATATTTATGTGTTTAGCTGATTCAGAGTATCAATTCGCTGATTGGCAGTAAAGAAACTGTGATATACTTTTAGCATATACCTTTTATATCTGTCATGCACCAGAAACTGTTGTTTGAATTAATGTGCCAACTTACTGTTTATCCCCTTTATATATTGACTTGTACCTTCTTCACAAGAAATTGAAAATGGATTAAAGCCCAAGTTTATCCAAATGTCAGTGTGACGTACTTGACGATTTATCACTAAAAAAACAGAGACGAATTAATAGGGAAAACTTAGATGTATACAGTGACCAATATAGGAAACATTTGTGGTAGATTTTATCATAGACTTTTAGCCAACATTGAAAAAGTTTAAACTGGAGTTTTCGAAAGCCAAGTCGCGAGAGATGAACAAGAATATCGCATATATTTCGGCGCAATAAAACAGGATAAGCGGGAAAAATTAATGTTCTATTTGCCAAAAGATTTGAAGTTATATATTATAATGTGAAATATAAATGCGAGATTTCCGAAATTAATCGGTGAACAAGTAATAAAAATGTAACGTTGATTTCCAAATAGTTAATAAAACCAAATCGCCTCAAAATCGCTTTGTAATTGCAATAGAAATAAAGAGTAAAATGTATGTTTTAAGGCGAGGAAGTCTAATGTAAACAATGCGAAATACGAATTTGAATTTTGCTAAAAAAATGTGTAAAGAAGTAGCCAAAATATAGCGTAGTCTCTTTGCACAAATTATTGAATAAATTCGCTTAAGAATCAGCGTTGTTTTAGCAATAAATACGCAACGAACTGTGTTATAAAGCTGCAATAGCGATATGTCAACAATGCAAAATTAAAGCCGCCGTAAATTTTTTAAAATTTCAGTATCTATATCATGTAATCAGAAAAAAAATGAAATCTTTAAGTACCTGATAACTTTATGAACAATATCGCTCAATTTCAACTCAAAAAGTCTGGAAAATTCTTCTGTAAATTTAATTTTTCTTGAACACGCCTTGGACTGCTTCGCACTAACTGACAGTAAAACAACAACTATTTTGGAGAAGAAGGCCCTTTGTGCAAATTCAAAATGGCGTCCTATAAAATTAAAAAAATTTTTAAATTTGTTTACTAACTATAAAATAATCGTTATTTAGACATTTTGATCAATAAAATTTTAAAAATACCTACGTATATGTTTAGAAGTCAATTGTGTCTATAGCTTTAAAGATTATAGGGTAAATTGACTAAAGTTCAATATTAATCAATGCACTTTAAAATCTTAACAATCTCCGACTGACGGAATCAATCTAACATATTCATTTCTCTTTTCTTATTCGCTTTGTTCCCTTTTTGGGGATTTTCAAGTAGGTAGAGCAAATATTGGCAATTTTAGGTTCCTAAATGAGAGGCCTTATTTTGTGATAATTTTGCGTATATCTATGTATTAATTTTTTTCCCTTAAAATTTGGGATTCAACTGATCAGTCTGAAACGCTTATTACTCCCTTCGTGTTCAATGAGCTACCTTTTTGGAGATTTTCAAGTAGGTAGAGCAAATATTGGCATTTTAGGCTCCTAAATAGGCCTATTTCATGCTAATTTGCGTATATGTATATATGTATTTTTACCCTTAAAATTTGAGATTCAACTGATCAGTCTGAAATGCTCATTTACTCCTTTCTTGTTCAATGAGTTACCTTTTTGGAGATTTTCAAGTAGGTAGAGCAAATATTGGCAATTTTAGGCTCCTAAATAAAGGCCTATTTCGTGCTAATTTTGCGTATATGTATTATGTATTTTTTTCCCCTTAAAATTTGGGATTCAACTGATCAGTCTGAAATGCTCATTACTCCTTTCTTGTTCAATGAGTTACCTTTTTGGAGATTTTCAAGTAGGTAGAGCAAATATTGGCAATTTTAGGCTCCTAAATAAGAGGCCTATTTCGTGCTAATTTTGCGTATATGTATATATGTATTTTTTTACCCTTAAAATTTGAGATTCAACTGATCAGTCTGAAATGCTCATTACTCCTTTCTTGTTCAATGAGTTACCTTTTTGGAGATTTTCAAGTAGGTAGAGCAAATATTGGCAATTTTAGGCTCCTAAATAAGAGGCCTATTTCATGCTAATTTTGCGTATATGTATATATGTATTTTTTACCCTTAAAATTTGAGATTCAACTGATCAGTCTGAAATGCTCATTACTCCTTTCTTGTTCAATGAGTTACCTTTTTGGAGATTTTCAAGTAGGTAGAGCAAATATTGGCAATTTTAGGCTCCTAAATAAAAGGCCTATTTCGTGCTAATTTTGCGTATATGTATATATGTATTTTTTTACCCTTAAAATTTGGGATTCAACTGATCAGTCTGAAATGCTCATTACTCCTTTCTTGTTCAATGAGTTACCTTTTTGGAGATTTTCAAGTAGGTAGAGCAAATATTGGCAATTTTAGGCTCCTAAATAAAAGGCCTATTTCGTGCTAATTTTGCGTATATGTATATATGTATTTTTTTACCCTTAAAATTTGGGATTCAACTGATCAGTCTGAAATGCTCATTACTCCTTTCTTGTTCAATGAGTTACCTTTTTGGAGATTTTCAAGTAGGTAGAGCAAATATTGGCAATTTTAGGCTCCTAAATAAGAGGCCTATTTCATGCTAATTTTGCGTATATGTATATATGTATTTTTTTACCCTTAAAATTTGAGATTCAACTGATCAGTCTGAAATGCTCATTACTCCTTTCTTGTTCAATGAGTTACCTTTTTGGAGATTTTCAAGTAGGTAGAGCAAATATTGGCAATTTTAGGCTCCTAAATAAGAGGCCTATTTCGTGCTAATTTTGCGTATATGTTATATGTATTTTTTTACCCTTAAAATTTGAGATTCAACTGATCAGTCTGAAATGCTCATTACTCCTTTCTTGTTCAATGAGTTACCTTTTTGGAGATTTTCAAGTAGGTAGAGCAAATATTGGCAATTTTAGGCTCCTAAATAAGAGGCCTTTTCATGCTAATTTTGCGTATATGTATATATGTTTTTTACCCTTAAAATTTGAGATTCAACTGATCAGTCTGAAATGCTCATTACTCCTTTCTTGTTCAATGAGTTACCTTTTTGGAGATTTTCAAGTAGGTAGAGCAAATATTGGCAATTTTAGGCTCCTAAATAAAAGGCCTATTTCGTGCTAATTTTGCGTATATGTATATATGTATTTTTTTACCCTTAAAATTTGGGATTCAACTGATCAGTCTGAAATGCTCATTACTCCTTTCTTGTTCAATGAGTTACCTTTTTGGAGATTTTCAAGTAGGTAGAGCAAATATTGGCAATTTTAGGCTCCTAAATAAGAGGCCTATTTCGTGCTAATTTTGCGTATATGTATATATGTATTTTTTTACCCTTAAAATTTGAGATTCAACTGATCAGTCTGAAATGCTCATTACTCCTTTCTTGTTCAATGAGTTACCTTTTTGGAGATTTTCAAGTAGGTAGAGCAAATATTGGCAATTTTAGGCTCCTAAATAAGGGCCTATTTCACGCTAATTTTGCGTATATGTATATATGTATTTTTTTACCCTTAAAATTTGAGATTCAACTGATCAGTCTGAAATGCTCATTACTCCTTTCTTGTTCAATGAGTTACCTTTTTGGAGATTTTCAAGTAGGTAGAGCAAATATTGGCAATTTTAGGCTCCTAAATAAAAGGCCTATTTCGTGCTAATTTTGCGTATATGTATATATGTATTTTTTTACCCTTAAAATTTGGGATTCAACTGATCAGTCTGAAATGCTCATTACTCCTTTCTTGTTCAATGAGTTACCTTTTTGGAGATTTTCAAGTAGGTAGAGCAAATATTGGCAATTTTAGGCTCCTAAATAAAAGGCCTATTTCGTGCTAATTTTGCGTATATGTATATATGTATTTTTTTACCCTTAAAATTTGGGATTCAACTGATCAGTCTGAAATGCTCATTACTCCTTTCTTGTTCAATGAGTTACCTTTTTGGAGATTTTCAAGTAGGTAGAGCAAATATTGGCAATTTTAGGCTCCTAAATAAGAGGCCTATTTCATGCTAATTTTGCGTATATGTATATATGTATTTTTTTACCCTTAAAATTTGAGATTCAACTGATCAGTCTGAAATGCTCATTACTCCTTTCTTGTTCAATGAGTTACCTTTTTGGAGATTTTCAAGTAGGTAGAGCAAATATTGGCAATTTTAGGCTCCTAAATAAGAGGCCTATTTCGTGCTAATTTTGCGTATATGTATATATGTATTTTTTTACCCTTAAAATTTGAGATTCAACTGATCAGTCTGAAATGCTCATTACTCCTTTCTTGTTCAATGAGTTACCTTTTTGGAGATTTTCAAGTAGGTAGAGCAAATATTGGCAATTTTAGGCTCCTAAATAAGAGGCCTATTTCATGCTAATTTTGCGTATATGTTATATGTATTTTTTTACCCTTAAAATTTGAGATTCAACTGATCAGTCTGAAATGCTCATTACTCCTTTCTTGTTCAATGAGTTACCTTTTTGGAGATTTTCAAGTAGGTAGAGCAATATTGGCAATTTTAGGCTCCTAAATAAGAGGCCTATTTCATGCTAATTTTGCGTATATGTATATATGTATTTTTTTACCCTTAAAATTTGAGATTCAACTGATCAGTCTGAAATGCTCATTACTCCTTTCTTGTTCAATGAGTTACCTTTTTGGAGATTTTCAAGTAAGTAGAGCAAATATTGGCAATTTTAGGCTCCTAAATAAAAGGCCTATTTCGTGCTAATTTTGCGTATATGTATATATGTTTTTTTACCCTTAAATTTGGGATTCAACTGATCAGTCTGAAATGCTCATTACTCCTTTCTTGTTCAATGAGTTACCTTTTTGGAGATTTTCAAGTAGGTAGAGCAAATATTGGCAATTTTAGGCTCCTAAATAAAAGGCCTATTTCGTGCTAATTTTGCGTATATGTATATATGTATTTTTTTACCCTTAAAATTTGGGATTCAACTGATCAGTCTGAAATGCTCATTACTCCTTTCTTGTTCAATGAGTTACCTTTTTGGAGATTTTCAAGTAGGTAGAGCAAATATTGGCAATTTTAGGCTCTATAAATAAGGCCTATTTCATGCTAATTTTGCGTATATGTATATATGTATTTTTTTACCCTTAAAATTTGAGATTCAACTGATCAGTCTGAAATGCTCATTACTCCTTTCTTGTTCAATGAGTTACCTTTTTGGAGATTTTCAAGTAGGTAGAGCAAATATTGGCAATTTTAGGCTCCTAAATAAGAGGCCTATTTCGTGCTAATTTTGCGTATATGTATATATGTATTTTTTTACCCTTAAAATTTGAGATTCAACTGATCAGTCTGAAATGCTCATTACTCCTTTCTTGTTCAATGAGTTACCTTTTTGGAGATTTTCAAGTAGGTAGAGCAAATATTGGCAATTTTAGGCTCCTAAATAAGAGGCCTATTTCATGCTAATTTTGCGTATATGTATATATGTATTTTTTTACCCTTAAAATTTGAGATTCAACTGATCAGTCTGAAATGCTCATTACTCCTTTCTTGTTCAATGAGTTACCTTTTTGGAGATTTTCAAGTAGGTAGAGCAAATATTGGCAATTTTAGGCTCCTAAATAAAAGGCCTATTTCGTGCTAATTTTGCGTATATGTATATATGTATTTTTTTACCCTTAAAATTTGGGATTCAACTGATCAGTCTGAAATGCTCATTACTCCTTTCTTGTTCAATGAGTTACCTTTTTAGAGATTTTCAAGCAGGTAGAGGAAATATTGGCAATTTTAGGTTCCTAAATAAGAGGCCTATTTCGCGATAATTTTGCGTGTATGTATGGATGTATTTTTTACCCTTAAAATTTAGGATTCAACTGATCAGTCTGAAATGCTCATTACTCTTTTCCTGTTGAATGAGTTACCTTTTTGGAGATTTTCAAGTAGGTAGAGCAAATATTAGCAATTTTGAGTTCCTAAATAAGAGGCCTTTTTGTTATAATTTTGCATAAATATGGATATATTTTTCCCCCTAAAGTTTAGGATTGAACTGATCAGTTTGAAATGCTTATTACTCCTTTCTTGTTTAATCAATTACCTTTTTAGAGATTTTCAAGTAGGTAGAGCAAATATTGGCAATTTTAGGTTCCTAAATACAGGCCTATTTTCTTATAATTTTGCGTAAATGGATATTTTTTTACCCTTAAAATTTGGGATTCAACTGATCAGTCTGAAATGCTCATTACTCCTTTCTTGTTCACAGAGTTACCTTTTTAGAGATTTTCAAGTAGGTAGAGCAAATACTGGAAATTTTAGGTTGCTAAATAAGAGGCCCATTTTGTTATAATTTTGCGTATATGTATGCATGTATAAATTTCATTTTCTGCAATATCTTCCGATTGATTTAATTAATCGCTTTGAATTTAAGGCACATACTTTCTGTTTCTAAATGAAACAAAACTGCCAAGTTTCATGAAGTTACAAATTAATGTACCTAAAATATGAACATTTGTTACAAAATCCAATATGGCCGCCTATAGTAAAATGTTATTTTCTGCGATATTTTTTGATGGATTTGAACAATCACTTTAAAACTGAGGCACATACTTTCTGTCATCAAATGGAACAAAACTGCCAAGTTTCATAGCCCAGCGATAAAACGGCAATGAAATAGAAAATTCAATTTTTCTTCCGGAATTACTATAGAATTACTATAGAAATTCGATTTTGAAATTGCGATATCTCGAATTCCTGCTCTTGCAATTTCATAAAACTCTTACAGGTTGTCTAGAGTAAGAAGCTCTTTCATATGAAGTACTTTAAACCATATGTTTCAAAAGGTCAGAAAAGGTACTATATATATATATATAGAGATATGAAGTTATATGTAATACATCTTTAAATGTAAAAACAGGTTTAACTCGAAAACATGACATCCAAAGAGATTGTGATTACACTAACGGTAAGTGAAAATAACTGGCTTGTGGCAGCCAAGCGTTCATAGCGACGTTGCTTTTTGATTCTTCGATGTCGGCTCTTCCTATCATTGCGAAGCAGAATTCGCCAAGCGTCGGTTTGTTCACCCGCCAATAGGGAACGTGAGCTGGGTTTAGACCGTCGTGAGACAGGTTAGTTTTACCCTACTGTTGAATGGTTGTTGCAATAGTAATTCTGCTCAGTACGAGAGGAACCGCAGATTCAGACAATTGGCTCATGCACTTGCCTGAAAAGACAATGGTGCGAAGCTACCATCTGTTGGATTATGATTGAACGCCTCTAAATCAGAATCCGTGCTAGAACGCAACGATTCCTTTTCTCTGGACGACTTAAGCGAACACGAATAGAGACGCGATCATTCGCGCCTCCTGCGTCACAACGTGCCCACGGAGCGGACAATGCTCCAAAGCACTACAACGATCAAATCTAAATTTTCCAGAGCTAAATCATTTGCAGACGACTTAAATAACGGGGTATTGTAAGCAGTAGAGTAGCCTTGTTGCTACGATCTGCTGAGATTAAGCCCTTGTTCTACGATTTGTTTTTTTTTTTCCGACACTCACACATCCTCGGAGCAGTCGAACATGTCCGCAAAAAAGCCAACAACTCGAGGTCTCCCGAACATGTTCAGGATAAGGGGGAGCATATCGATGTCTCTCGAACATAACCGGCAGAAGAGGGAAACAACTATAGGTCTCTCGAACATGTTCGGAAAAGTCGCACTTTCGACCCGGACTAAGATGAGAGAAAAACGAGTTCTCTTGAACATGTCCAAAAAGTCGCGATTTAGATCGCTACCAAGAGGCGGAATCGAGGTCTCCCGACATGTTCGACAAAGTGCCCAGTCAACCCGCACTAAGGGGAACAACTCGATGTCTCCCAAACATGTTCGACAAAGTGCCCAGTCAACCCGCACTAAGAGGGGAACAACTCGATGTCTCCCGAACATGTTCGACAAAGTGCCCAGTCAACCCGCACTAAGAGGGGAACAACTCGATGTCTCCCGAACATGTTCGACAAAGTGCCCAGTCAACCCGCACTAAGGGGAACAACTCGATGTCTCCCGAACATGTTCGACAAAGTGCCCAGTCAACCCGCACTAAGAGGGGAACAACTCGATGTCTCCCGAACATGTTCGACAAAGTGCCCAGTCAACCCGCACTAAGAGGGGAACAACTCGATGTCTCCCGAACATGTTCGACAAAGTGCCCAGTCAACCCGCACTAAGAGGGGAACAACTCGAGGTCTCCCGAACATGTTCGACAAAGTGCCCAGTCAACACGCACTAAGAGGGGAACAACTCGAGGTCTCCCGAACATGTTCGACAAAGTGCCCAGTCAACCCGCACTAAGAGGGGAACAACTCGATGTCTCCCGAACATGTTCGACAAAGTGCCCAGTCAACCCGCACTAAGAGGGGAACAACTCGATGTCTCCCGAACATGTTCGACAAAGTGCCCAGTCAACCCGCACTAAGAGGGGAACAACTCGATGTCTCCCGAACATGTTCGACAAAGTGCCCAGTCAACCCGCACTAAGAGGGGAACAACTCGATGTCTCCCGAACATGTTCGACAAAGTGCCCAGTCAACCCGCACTAAGAGGGGAACAACTCGATGTCTCCCGAACATGTTCGACAAAGTGCCCAGTCAACCCGCACTAAGAGGGGAACAACTCGATGTCTCCCGAACATGTTCGACAAAGTGCCCAGTCAACCCGCACTAAGAGGGGAACAACTCGATGTCTCCCGAACATGTTCGACAAAGTGCCCAGTCAACCCGCACTAAGAGGGGAACAACTCGATGTCTCCCGAACATGTTCGACAAAGTGCCCAGTCAACACGCACTAAGAGGGGAACAACTCGAGGTCTCCCGAACATGTTCGACAAAGTGCCCAGTCAACCCGCACTAAGAGGGGAACAACTCGATGTCTCCCAACATGTTCGACAAAGTGCCCAGTCAACCCCACTAAGAGGGGAACAACTCGATGTCTTCCGAACATGTTCGAAAATGCCAGGTCAACCCGCACTAAGAGGGGAACAACTCGATGTCTCCCGAACATGTTCGACAAAGTGCCCAGTCAACCCGCACTAAGAGGGGAACAACTCGATGTCTCCCGAACATGTTCGACAAAGTGCCCAGTCAACCCGCACTAAGAGGGGAACAACTCGATGTCTCCCGAACATGTTCGACAAAGTGCCCAGTCAACCCGCACTAAGAGGGGAACTCGATGTCTCCCGAACATGTTCGACAAAGTGCCCAGTCAACACGCACTAAGAGGGAAACAACTCGATGTCTCCCGAACATGTTCGACAAAGTGCCAGGTCAACCCGCACTAAGAGGGGAACAACTTGATGTCTCCCGAACATGTTCGACAAAGTGCCCAGTCAACACGCACTAAGAGGGGAACAACTCGATGTCTCCCGAACATGTTCGACAAAGTGCCCAGTCAACCCGCACTAAGAGGGGAACAACTCGATGTCTCCCGAACATGTTCGACAAAGTGCCCAGTCAACCCGCACTAAGAGGGGAACAACTCGATGTCTCCCGAACATGTTCGACAAAGTGCCCAGTCAACCCGCACTAAGAGGGGAACAACTCGATGTCTCCCGAACATGTTCGACAAAGTGCCCAGTCAACCCGCACTAAGAGGGGAACAACTCGATGTCTCCCGAACATGTTCGACAAAGTGCCCAGTCAACACGCACTAAGAGAGGAACAACTCGAGGTCTCCTGAACATGTTCGACAAAGTGCCCAGTCAACCCGCACTAAGAGGGGAACAACTCGATGTCTCCCGAACATGTTCGACAAAGTGCCCAGTCAACCCCCACTAAGAGGGGAACAACTCGATGTCTCCCGAACATGTTCGACAAAGTGCCAGGTCAACCCGCACTAAGAGGGGAACAACTCGATGTCTCCCGAACATGTTCGACAAAGTGCCCAGTCAACCCGCACTAAGAGGGGAACAACTCGATGTCTCCCGAACATGTTCGACAAAGTGCCCAGTCAACCCGCACTAAGAGGGGAACAACTCGATGTCTCCCGAACATGTTCGACAAAGTGCCCAGTCAACCCGCACTAAGAGGGGAACAACTCGATGTCTCCCGAACATGTTCGACAAAGTGCCCAGTCAACCCGCACTAAGAGGGGAACAACTCGATGTCTCCCGAACATGTTCGACAAAGTGCCCAGTCAACCCGCACTAAGAGGGGAACAACTCGAGGTCTCCCGAACATGTTCGACAAAGTGCCCAGTCAACACGCACTAAGAGGGGAACAACTCGAGGTCTCCCGAACATGTTCGACAAAGTGCCAGGTCAACCCGCACTGAGGGGAACAACTCGATGTCTCCCGAACATGTTCGACAAAGTGCCCAGTCAACCCCACTAAGAGGGGAACAACTCGATGTCTCCCGAACATGTTCGACAAAGTGCCCAGTCAACCCCACTAGAGGGGAACAACTCGATGTCTCCCGAACATGTTCGACAAAGTGCCCAGTCAACCCCCACTAAGAGGGAACAACTCGATGTCTCCCGAACATGTTCGACAAAGTGCCAGGTCAACCCGCACTAAGAGGGGAACAACTCGAGGTCTCCCGAACATGTTCGACAAAGTGCCCAGTCAACCCCACTAAGAGGGGAACAACTCGATGTCTCCCGAACATGTTCGACAAAGTGCCCAGTCAACCCCACTAAGAGGGGAACAACTCGATGTCTCCCGAACATGTTCGACAAAGTGCCCAGTCAACCCCACTAAGAGGGGAACAACTCGATGTCCCGAACATGTTTGACAAAGTGCCCAGTCAACCCGCACAGGGGAACAACTCGAGGTCTCTCGAACATGTTCGAAAAAGTGCTGATTTTGCTGTGATCGACTTATGCGAAATGGCGACATTTCTGAAGTTAGCTTGCACAGATGTCGATCAAAGAGGATGTTTAGAGAGTTAGTCAAATTTTGGCGGTTTGGTACAAGGTGGTCAGAATCGGTCTTCAAGGAGGATGTTGCAGCGACTGGTGCTCCGGTTTATTTTTACTATATATGAGGGGCAGGTGCTCCGCGAATGAGTGCGAGTGCGAAACAAAACTCGCTCGTCGTGGTGGGATAGGCGGCTGCTCTCGATCGGTTGCTGCCTTTCCTGCGGCCTTCGGGCGAAGAGGCGCTGCGTTCTCTGAAGTTTTGCTTCGAAGAGGCGCGAATGTTGTGCACAATGTCCTTTGGACAAGGTGAACACACAAAGCGAAAGCGCGAGTTCTGCCGTTCCGTTGGTTGTTGCCCAACCAACCGCTCGGTCGTCTCGGCACGCACCGTTCCCAACGCAAACGTTCGGTCGCCCGTCCGTTTTGCGTTGTCGGACGAAAGAGCGCGTTTAAAGACGTGGCAAAGAAACACACAGAATAAAGATGCCCTGTCTAAAACGAACCGAACGCTCTCGACGGCGTTCGTTCGCAAGGGTAGTTAACTGGTTGATCCTGCCAGTATATGCTTGTCTCAAAGATTAAGCCATGCATGTCTAAGTATAGCACTTGTACTGTGAAACTGCGAATGGCTCATTAATCAGTTATCGTTTATTTGATTGTACTCTCTTACTACTTGGATAACCGTAGTAATTCTAGAGCTAATACATGCGAAAGTCCCGACTCTCGCGGAAGGGATGTATTTATTAGATTAAAACCAATGCGGCTTCGCGGCCGCTTACCCACTTGGTGATTCATAGTAACTGTTCGAATCGCATGGCCTTCTTTGTTTCGTGCCGGCGATGTTTCATTCAATTTCTGCCCTATCAACTGTCGATGGTAAGGTAGTGGCTTACCATGGTTGCAACGGGTGACGGAGAATTAGGGTTCGATTCCGGGAGGGGAGCCTGAGAAACGGCTACCACATCCAAGGAAGGCAGCAGGCGCGCAAATTACCAATTCCTGACGTGGGGGTAGTGACAAAAAATAACAATACAGGGCTTTTTTGTAGTCTTGTAATTGGAATGAGTACAATTTAAATCTCTTAACGGACCAATTGGAGGGCAAGTCTGGTGCCAGCCGCCGCGGTAATTCCAGCTCCAATAGCGTATTGTAAAGTTGTTGCAGTTAAAAAGCTCGTAGTTGGATTTCGGGCTCAGCGAGTTTGGTCCGCTGGATTCGTGAGTACTATTTTCGCTAGCCTTCCTCTCGCAGACTTCGCGTGCTCTTAACTGGTGTGCGTTGGATACGTGACGTTTACTTTGAAAAAATTAGGTGTTCAAGCAGGCTTGTGCTTGGATACATAAGCATGGAATAATGGAATAGGACTTTGGTTCTATTTTCCGTTGGTTTCTGGAACCGAAGTAATGATTAATAGGGACAGTTGGGGCTTCGTATTTCGTTGTCAGAGGTGAAATTCTTGGATTTACGAAAGACGAACTAATGCGAAAGCATTTGCCAGAATGTTTTCATTAATCAAGAACGAAAGTTAGAGGATCGAAGACGATCAGATACCGTCCTAGTTCTAACCATAAACGATGCCGACTAGGGATCAGCGAGTGTTATTTGATGACCTCGTTGGCACCTTATGGGAAACCAAGTTTTGGGTTCCGGGGGAGTATGGTTGCAAGCTGAAACTTAAAGGAATTGACGGAAGGGCCCACCAGGAGTGGAGCCTGCGGCTTAATTTGACTCAACACGGGAAAACTCACCAGGTCCAGACATAGTAAGGATTGACAGATTGAGAGCTCTTTCTTGATTCTATGGGTGTGTGGTGCATGGCCGTTCTTAGTTGGTGGAGTGATTTGTCTGGTTAATTCCGTTAACGAACGAGACCTTGACCTGCTAAATAGTCAGACGATTCGCGAATCGCTCTCGACTTCTTAGAGGGACTGTTGCGTGTTAACCAAGTCAGGAAGGCATAACAGGTCTGTGATGCCCTTAGATGTCCTGGGCCGCACGCGCGCTACACTGACGATGGCAACGAGTCGCTCCTTCACCGAAAGGTGTGGGTAATCTTGTGAATCATCGTCGTGCTGGGGATATCATTGTAATTCTTGATCTTGAACGAGGAATTCCTAGTAAGCGCGAGTCATCAGCTCGCGTTGATTACGTCCCTGCCCTTTGTCACACCGCCCGTCGCTACTACCGATTGAATGGTTTAGTGAGGCCTCCGGATTGGCACTGTCAGATGGGCTTCGGCCCATCCGACGGACGTCCAAAAAGTTGGTCAAACTTGATCATTTAGAGGAAGTAAAAGTCGTAACAAGGTTTCCGTAGGTGAACCTGCGGAAGGTCATCAACGTTTCGATCGGCAATCGAACGCGCTGTGAACTTACAAACCACGAGGGAGGTGAGCGCTCGTTCGCTCTTAAATGTTCGGTGGATGGACACTCGATCTCGAAACGCGATGAGCGCTTCATTTCGCCATTGCCCGGCCTCCCCATTTTACTTTTTCAAACACACACGTCGAAGTTTAACTGTGCGTATGTATTTTTCATGCAAATTATATACAACTTTTAACGGTGGATCTCTTGGCTCGTGCATCGATGAAGAACGGCCAGCTGCGATACGTAGTGTGAATTGCAGAATTCAGTGATCATCGAATCTTTGAACGCAAATGGCGCTCTCGGTTATACCGGGAGCATGTCTGTCTGAGTGTTGGTTAACGAAACGCCGAGTCGGTTTCGACTCGATTGGGGCGTCGTGCCGCAGCTCGAAGCGGCGCGTCCCTCGAAGTGCAGCACACGTTGCCGTCGCGACGTTACCGACGCGCGAACGAAGCCTAAACTATTGTATAGCAAGGGAGCTCTTCGTATCGCGCGTGCCGGCCGACGCGCGCAACATATTCCATTGATTCATTCATTAACCTCAGATCAGGCAAGATTACCCGCTGAATTTAAGCATTTACTAAGCGGAGGAAAGAAACTAACAAGGATTCCCCCAGTAATGGCGAATGAAGAGGGAACAGCTCAACTTGAAATCTCCGTTGTGTTGCAGCGGCGAATTGTAGTTTCGAGAAGTACTTTCCCGGCGCAACGAGTCTGCCTAAGTTGCTTGGAACAGCACGTCACAGAGGGTGACAACCCCGTACGTGGCAATGCTCGAGCGCTCGCGATGTGCTTTCGAAGAGTCGGGTTGTTGGGAATGCAGCCCAAAACGGGTGGTAAACTCCATCTAAAGCTAATACAGGCACGAGACGATAGCGAACAGTACCGTGAGGGAAGATGAAAGGACTTTGAAAGAGAGTTAAGAGTACGTGAACCGTTGAAAGGGAAGCGAATGGAGTTAGCAATTCGCCCCGCCAGATTCAGTCGCTCGCGCATCGCGACGGTCGCGCTCTCGATCCGCATGGACGAGGCGCGCTCGGACGCGGTGCGCGGACGGCGCACTTCTGGCGAGCGAGCGTCAGCGTCGGTTGTCGACGGGCGATAAGGTCGCAAGGAAGGTGGACCGGCCTCGCGGCTGGTTGTTAAGACTTGCGCTCGCATAGCTCGTCGGCGACCGTGGTCTGCGGCGCGTGCTCGGCTGGCGACCCGACCGATCGGTCCGGCATGTCGACCGTGGCGGACGGCACGCCTGTGCGCTCGAACCGCTGCCTGTCGATCGTGACGGTGTTCGCACACTACGCGCCTAGGATGCTGACGACCATACGGCTCCATCCGACCCGTCTTGAAACACGGACCAGGAGTCTAACATGTGCGCGAGTCTCCGGGTGATCGAAACCCGTGGGCGCAATGAAAGTAAAGGCCGTCCTCGGACGGTTGAGGTGAGAGCGGCGTTCACATTCGTCGCCGCATCATCGACCGACCTTGTCTGCTCTCAGAGAGGTTTGAGTAAGAGCGTATCTGTTGGGACCCGAAAGATGGTGAACTATGCCTGAATAGGGTGAAGCCAGCGGAAACACTGGTGGAAGCTCGTAGCGATTCTGACGTGCAAATCGATCGTCGAATTTGGGTATAGCGGCGAAGACTAATCGAACCATCTAGTAGCTGGTTCCCTCCGAAGTTTCCCTCAGGATAGCTGGAGTTCATACATGCAGTTTTATCAGGTAAAGCGAATGATTAGAGGTCTTAGGGTCGAAATGACCTTAACCTATTCTCAAACTTTAAATTGGTAAGAAGTCCGACTTGCTCGATTGAAGCCGGACACTCGAATGCGAGCTCTTAGTGGGCCATTTTTGGTAAGCAGAACTGGCGATGCGGGATGAACCGAACGCCGAGTTAAGGTGCCGAAGTCGACGCTCATCAGATCCCACGAAAGGTGTTAGTTGATATTGACAGCAGGACGGTGGCCATGGAGTCGGAATCCGCTAAGGAGTGTGTAACAACTCACCTGCCGAATCAACTAGCCCTGAAATGGATGGCGCTCAAGCGTCGCACCTATACTCGGCCGTCGGGCAAGCGCGCGACGTTCCGACGAGTAGGAGGGCGCGGCGGTCGTGACGCAGCCTTTGGCGCGAGCCAGGGTGAAACGGCCGCCGGTGCAGATCTTGGTGGTAGTAGCAAATATTCAAATGAGAACTTTGAAGACTGAAGTGGAGAAAGGTTCCATGTGAACAGCAGTTGGACATGGGTTAGTCGATCCTAAGAGATAGGGAAATTCCGTTACAAAGCGTCCCATTCGCGGACCGCCTATCGAAAGGGAATCGGGTTAATATTCCCGAACCAGAACAGGGATACTGCCACCTAGTGGCACAGCGGCAACGCAACCGAACTCGGAGACGTCGGCGAGAGCCCCGGGAGAGTTCTCTTTTCTTTTTAACGGGCAACGTTACCCTGAAATCGGTTTAGCCGGAGATAGGGTTTCACGTCCGGTAAGCCCCAACTTCTTTTGGGGTCCGGTGCGCTTTCGACGGCCCTTGAAATCCGAGCGAGTCGTTCATTTTCTTGTCTGGTCGTACTCATAACCGCAGCAGGTTCCAAGGTGGCAGCCTCTAGTTGATAGAACAATGTAGGTAGGGAAGTCGGCAAATAGATCCGTAACTTCGGGAAAAGGATTGGCTCTAAGGGTGGGTCTGTCGGGCTGGGACTTGAAGCGCGAGGACTCGGCGTGGGCTGACGGAGATGCGTGGCTTGCTGCGCGTCGAAGTCGGACTGCGAAGGGACTTCGCGTGGATTGACTCAGCTGTGACCGTCAGGTCGATTCGGCAGGCGATTAACAACCACTTAGAACTGGACGGACAGGGGAATCCACTGTTTAATTAAACAAAGCATTGCGATGGCTGGTGACTGGTGTTGACGCATGTGAATTTCTGCCCAGTGCTCTGAATGTCAAAGTGAAGTAATTCATCCAAGCGCGGGTAAACGGCGGAGTTAACTATGACTCTCTTAAGGTAGCCAATGCCTCGTCATCTAATTAGTGACGCGCATGAATGGATTAACGAGATTCCCACTGTCCCTATCTACTATCTAGCGAAACCACAGCCAGGGAACGGGCTTGGCAGCAACAGCGGGGAAAGAAGACCCTGTTGAGCTTGACTCTAGTCTGACTCTGTGAAAAAACATGAGAGTGTTAGAATAAGTGGGAGGAGCAATCCGCCGGTGAAATACCACTACTCTTATCGTTTTTTTACTTATTCGGTGAAGCGGAGCTGGACCTCAACGTCCACTTTTTAGCATTAAGATCGCTCTTCTGCCGGTCGATCCGAGCCGAAGACACTGTCAGGTTGGGAGTTTGGCTGGGGCGGCACGACTGTCAAATGATAACGCAGGTGTCCTAAGGTGAGCTCAATGAGAACGGAAATCTCATGTAGAGCAAAAGGGCAAAAGCTCACTTGATTTTGATTTTCAGTATGAATACAAACTGTGAAAGCATGGCCTATCGATCCCTTAGTCTTTACGAGTTTTAAGCTAGGGGTGTCAGAAAAGTTACCACAGGGATAACCCCCCCACATGTATTTAACCTGTGTATACACCAATTCCCCACCCTGAAACCCACCCTAAGCCTATGTTTAGGTTTCACCAAAGCTTTCTGACTATGCACCCAAATTGCTTGTTTTTCGTTAACGTTTAATATTTCAAAAACCTCATCCTCTTTGCACTTTTTCGGAACTAAAAGATATTGCTCTCATTACCCAACTTCATTCAGGAAACCGTCGTTTTACGTTATCTTATTTTTAAAAACATCCATAAAATATGCAATTTTCACTAACTTTTTTATTGGACTCGTATTTGAGCATTTTTCACCACCATTATTATTGAGTGTGAAAGATGTGTCATTTATCAATTGAAAAGCTTGAACTTTCGGAATATGAAGAAAGGTCCGCTTCATACACTCTGAAAATTACGTGCAATAGCATGTTGAATTTTGATTACCTTTTTTTGATTCACCTGCAAATAACATTTGTCAAGACAGAACAATCACTGTGAAAATTTTTAACTATTTTGAATTTTGAAAAATACATTGTGTTATTGTTTTCAAATTAGTATGTATGTGTTTTCAAAAAAATACTTCTAATTGATTCTTAAATTTTGTCGGATCCAATAATTGCAACAGAAAATTATAAGTAATGGAAAACAGAACAAAGTTTCAACATTTTATATTTTTTTAAAACCGTAATTGAAAATTAATATTTACAGAATCTCCTTACAATATATAACTCCAATTATTGCAAAATTTTTCAATTATTATTAGATATTGTTCACTCAATATTGTTTCAAAGAAAAAGCACGTTGTTGGGTAAAAAGACCGAAAATAAATTTACAATGGAGAAGGGAATATATATCATTATAAAGATTCACGTCCATACTGAAAATTATTTTTGATCTTTCTTATTCTTGTGCGATTTCTTTTTATTCTTCTTCGTTTTTGTTTCAATGACTTCTTTTTCTGGTTCTTCGCTTTCTTCAGCTGGTAGACATCGCACTTTTTCAGCGACTTCAGGTTGCCTTCGTGGGGAAATCATTTCTTGTTCCTCGCTTGCATCAGACTTTGAATCTATCTCTGCAAACAAACGCTTTTTGCTGGTGCCACTCCTGTTGCTCTGGCTTTTCGCACTGCTATTCACGTAATAAGAGGTCAGCATTCGCTTTAAGGTGGTGATACTTTTCCCTTGTTTGAACTTCTTTTCTTCCTCCGTTGGCGTCACAGGAGAGAATGCCTCGCCGTATTTTTCCGTGTTTCGGACCAAGGTCCTTGCAACAATGATTTGTGTTGCAATCGCGAATAGAGCTGATCCAACTTCAAACGCTTCATCTACGATGTGGTCAATTTCATCGTTGCACAGAAATTTCAACAAGGATTTGATGCTTTCGGATGTGCGTCCTCACCAGCAACCTTCGTGTTAATTAATGGGAGATGTTCTTCAATCAAATGGAATGCTCTCTTAATTCGAGACATAGAGGACGGACGCAACAACACTCCACCGGTTTTGTCTTCTAGTGTCTGTAGACCCTCTTGGATGGTTTCAGCCATCTCGGATGCAGCTACCTTTGGCCGTACCAGCCATTCACAGGACTCTGGTTTTTATTCTTTTCATTACAGTTTCTAAACTTGGAGGATTTTCTTGACGGCCATATGGTCTCAGGAAATTTTTCGGAAACTGGTTTACGTATTGGACAGCTCCTCTTGGCGACGTGTTTTTTCTGAAAGATGACATTCTTGACTCACTTGTTAGACCAGAATCTTGATTTGAACTTGTTATTGCCCCAAAACCATTGCGCTTATATGTCATAAAGTTGTACATAAGGCAAGTGGGAGTTCGGAGTATATATATGACAAATTTGTGCCCTTTGGATGTGGGGCAAATTTTATTTCTATTTGCGAAAATTAGTCCATAGTTAAGCCAAACTGAAAACGGTGAACCTTTAGAACAATCAGAGGACACATTCGTCAATAAAAAAGGAGTTAGGAACACTTAGTGCATGTAATAATGCTCGCGCATGCGCCTGCCGAA
The DNA here is from genome assembly GCF_004324835.1 of Dendronephthya gigantea. Taxonomy (NCBI): domain Eukaryota; kingdom Metazoa; phylum Cnidaria; class Anthozoa; order Malacalcyonacea; family Nephtheidae; genus Dendronephthya; species Dendronephthya gigantea. The sequence goes on along the minus strand of NW_021163582.1, from coordinate 1,007 downwards.
AATTTCAGTATTTCAACAAAATAACTATGCAACAATGTTCCCAATTGTATTTTTGCCATATACGCAAAAAATGACATGAACTAAGGGTAGGATTGCAAAGATATCTGAAGGATTAACAGTCAATACAATTGCAATATAGGGTAGTCATTTCAGAACCCATTTCGATAATTTTTCAAACCTTTGAGAATGCTCAATCTTTAAACGAAATAACTATGCAGCAATGTTCCCACTTGTATTTCTGACATGTACATTTGAAAAAGACATGAACTACGGGTAGGATTGCAAAGATATCTGAAGGATTGAAATTCAGCCCTTTTGCAATAATAGGGAAGCCATTACAAAGCCTATTTCGATAATTTTTCAAACCTTCGAAAATGCACAATCTTTAAACGAAAAACTAAGCAGCAATGTTCCCACTTGTATTTCTGACATGTACATTTGAAAAAGACATGAACTACGGGTAGGATTGCAAAGATATCTGAAGGATTAAAATTCAGCCCATTTGCAATAGTAGGGAAGGCATTACAAAGCCTATTTCGAAATTTTTCAAACCTTAGAAAATGCAATCTTTAAACGAAATAACCATGCAGCAATGTTCCCACTTGTATTTCTGACATGTACATTTGAAAAAGACATGAACTACGGTAGGATTGCAAAGATATCTGAAGGATTGAAATTCAGCCCTTTTTCAATAATAGGGAAGCCATTACAAAGCCTATTTCGATAATTTTTCAAACCTTCGAAAATGCACAATCTTTAAACGAAATAACTAAGCAGCAATGTTCCCACTTGTATTTCTGACATGTACATTTGAAAAAGACATGAACTACGGGTAGGATTGCAAAGATATCTGAAGGATTGAAATTCAGCCCTTTTGCAATAATAGGGAAGCCATTACAAAGCCTATTTCGATAATTTTTCAAACCTTCGAAAATGCACAATCTTTAAACGAAATAACTAAGCAGCAATGTTCCCACTTGTATTTCTGACATGTACATTTGAAAAAG